>NW_020172294.1:132006-203605 GCF_003031525.2 Neophocaena asiaeorientalis asiaeorientalis | reverse complement strand
GCCCTGGTCAAGGGAAGAGATAGCTAGTCTCACTCTCCTCTCCCTCACTTTGATCCACTAGCGTACCTTACCTACATCTTTGTAGATAGTTCTTTCACTAAGCTCTCCTCTATTACTTGGTTTAAGTGAGCTATTTATTTTTTATCTGCATCCTGACTGATAGACCCTGCCATGGATGGCATGTTTCTTACATTGACAATAACTGACCATTAAAACAATAACTTGTGAAGAACCTAGGGGTAGGACAGGAATAAAGACACAGACCTACTAGAGAATGAACTTGAGGACACGGGAAGGGGGAAGGGTAGGCTGGAACAAAGTGAAAGATTGGCAGGGACATATATACACTTCCAAGGTAAAATAGATAGCTAGTGGGACGCAGCCACATAACACAGGGAGATCAGCTCAGTGCTTTGTGACTACCTAGAGGGGTGGGATAGGGAGGGTGGGAGGGAGACGTAAAGAGGGAGGAGATATGGGGATATATGTATATGTAGAGCTGATTCACTTTGTTATACAGCAGAAACTAACACACCATTGTAAAGCAATTATATTCCAATAAAGATATTAAAAAAAAATAAAAACATAGTTATTAATTAAAAGAAAAAACAATAACTTGTTGTTAACAGTTACATAGAAATTACAGTTCACTAAGTATGCTTACATGAGTTATCTCTTTTCTCATTCTTTATTCATGACTGTTAAAACTCAGACCTCACCTGCTCTACTGGAGTAATAATTATACATAATGAATGTAAATGTGGATATTTACTACCAAATCCAAGTGTAAACCATATTCTTAGGGATTCCAGAACCCAAATGCTGTATAATCTTTTAAAGTTAAATAAATTAAAGCCTCATTATAAATAAATAAATATATATATATATATATTTTTTTTTTTTCATCCATTTATGTGCTCTTTCTCCATCTCAAGCCCCTGTCTCCACCTCTGAGATGTTTCTCCTGAGTGCTGGGTTTGTCATTTTTATTTGTCTGAATTTTAAGTGATAGAGAGAAAGAAATGTCAAAAGATGAGTGGTATGGGTCCACAGCATATCTACAAATCTTCAGCCAAACTTATCTGATAAGCAATTATTTCTATGGCTTGCTAATTCATTCATGTATTTCATAAACATTTGTGTGATTTCTATGTGCCAGACATTATCCTCAGTTCTGGGGACACAACCACGAAAAAGCTATATTCCAACCTCACAGAGCTCAGGATCTCATGGAGGACACAGAAGCTAAACTGGCCACTGATCCTCAAAGGGGGACAGAGGGAGCTTCTAGGAGGGGCAGCTAACTGGGCCTGGAGGTCAGGTAAGGTGAGGAACAGGTAGTTTATGTTGATTCCCAAAGGGTGAGAAAAAGCTAGGCAGGCACAGGGGAAGGCTGGTGGGAATAGTATATGCAAAGACCTGGGACCATATAATGCCTGGAGCATTGGGGAACTGCACAGTGCTCAGAGAAATGAACTGGAAAGAGCAGGCCTGGGAATGAGAATCATGAGGCTCTAAAGGAAAGCAGGACTAAGACAGAGAGAGCCTTGCATGCTGTTATTAACCAACATATGTTTTTTGAACATTTTCTATGTACAAAGCACTAGGCTTGGCACTAGGAATACAAAGAGTTAAAAGAACAAATCCTTGCATTTAAGGAACTAAAAAGCTTCTCAAGAGATGGAACAAGCATATGGGTTTGTGCACGTACACAAAGAACACAAAAATGACATCAACAACATAGGGATGGCTAGGTTCTAAATAATAGTAAGTTACCAAGTGCTACACGAAACTCTGAAGAAATATCTGAGACTGAAGATGTTAACAACAACATGGTCTAAATCAGGTCCTCCCTTAGAATACAGACTATTTAGATGCTTTGTTGGCAAAGACAAATACAATTATACATTAAATAACTGTCATGTTTTGACTTCTAACTTCCCTAAGTGATGTTTACGGCATTGCTTTGTCCCAAACCTGTCCAAAACCCACCATCTGTCTTGAATAATTTCTCTAAGATAGTGTTGGCCAACAGAACTTTCTGCAGTGATGGAAATGTCCTAGGAGGCTTTTCAACAGCCAGTTCATAGGAGAAGACTAGGAAAACAAGCAGTAAATGGGAATGAAGGTGGGGATCAGTATTAAATGAGGAAGGCAGGTGAGCTTGGTCACTGTGTACCTGTGTAATGAAGCCTGTCCCAGTAAGTGAAGGATTTCCAAATTGGTGGTATTCGTGGGTTTCAGTATCTTCTCTCACCACTCCCTGTGCTGCTGTCAATGATATCACTTCATCACCTCAAGCAGTTTTAAGCCCCTGTCCCTTTTACTTAGTCTGTTTACTCTGTTGTGAAGGTCTTTATCCCCACTTTGCTACCTGTCTACTCATCCTTGAAAGGGTTAATCTCAAATACAGACTTCCCCCATCACAGGTCACAAGTATTGGCTCCCGGTGCTCCCCAGTAGTGTGGTTATAATTCTTCCATCTTTTTATCGTTGATCGTGAGGGAGGTCCGTCCCGCTGTACTCTTGGCCCCCTCAAGGAACTTGCTTATTCATTGCTACATATCTTTGTTTCCCACTTCTGGGCAGTGATATGTACATAGTAGCTTCTTTAAAAAAAATGTCTGTTGATGTCAGTGAGGGCACTCCACTTCTGCGATGGAAGTGAGGGATTCCATTGACTCTGGCGCAGTTGTAAAGCTAGAGACCCAGCACCATCAAATGACAGACACCCAGCATATCAGAGTAAAATTTCACTTGTCTTTATATATTCCTCCTTGTCATGTATTTCCAGCAGATCTAGGTTCTGCTTTGGCAAGCAAACTGATTAGCTATAGGCAAGACTAAATAGGCTTGGAAAAGAAGAGTCACTTGAAGACTTTTGTCTTTCAAGGATTACTTTAAACTTTTCTTTGTAGTCTTCAGTGAGAACAAGAAAAACAAAGGGAAAAATTCATTGCCTGCCAATTCAACCTGTACAGAGGAACTTTCAAATGGATGCAAATTCATTTAATATAAGCAGAAGGCTTAAGTATTCAGAGGCACAAGTTAAAAGAGTGAACTGTTGCTCCTGGAAGGTGGATGGGTATTTGTTCCCAAATTTGGGGCTAACAGGTTGTGGTCAGGCTCACTTATCTCGGTTCAAGACTATCCTCAGTTAGTGTCCCTTAAAGGCACCTACAATCATGCTTTGGGTAGATCAACAGATCTCCACCCAGGCCGGGCCAGTAATTAGCTGGGTTGCTTAGGGGCTCAATTAATAATAATTGTTAATGTTTACTAAGCATTTACTTTGTTACTTTGAACAGTACTTTATGCTCTTCTAAGCCTTTTATGTGTGTGCCCATTCAATTGTCATGAAGATCCTATGTCATAGGACTTAAGTACTATTATAATCATCCCCATTTTGCATCTGAGAAACTGTGTCCCAAAGAGGACAAGTAACTTACCTAAGGTCTCACAGCTTGTGTCTGGATATGCAGGATTGAGATGTAAGCCATCTGTCTAGAGTTTGCACATGTCGGAACAGTGCTGGTCTGACCCCCTCTCCCACAACGGGGTCAGAGAGGCTTGGAGGGTGTATGCACATGGCCAGCTTGTTCTTTTGGATGGTGTTATGGACGAAATTGTGTCCTCCCCAAAATTCATATTTTGAAGTCTTAACCCCCAGTACCTCAGAATATGACTGTGCTTGGTAGATAGGGTCTTTAAAGTGGTAATTAAATTAAAATGAGGTCATTAACGTGGGTCCTAATCCAATGTCCTTATAAGAAGAGGAAATTTGGACACAGACATGTACAGAGGGAAGATGGCCATCTACAAACCAACGAGAGAGGCCTCAGAAGAAACCAACCCTGCCAACATCTTGGTCTTGGCCTTCTAGTCTGCAGAACTGTGAGAAGATAAATTGCTGTTGTTTAAGCCAACCAGTCTGTAGTGTTTTTTATGGTGGCCTGAGCAAAAAATACAAATGGTCAGAGGTGGTCAGTGCTGTGCCTGCCTTTGTTTTCCTAGACAGTATTTCTAAGGAGCAACACTGGGCATCCCTGTCCATATGGTTTGGGCCGACGGTCAGGGATTCCTATGGTCACGTGCCCTTTGTTTAGTGGCTACTAGTCAGCAGAACCCTCTGCCCTTCCACTCTGCAAGCCCACTGACTTCTGGCCACTATTGGATTTGCAGGCCCTTGTTAAATCCTCATCAAATGCAACATACTAAAGTGCAGTGAGCTTTCTGAGAGAGATGTTTTGCTGAAGGCTTTTGGGCCCTTCTTTCATAATACAGGGCTCCACAGAGGCTGAACCAAAAGGCAGGTGGTAGAAATTTGCACGAACCCCCTCCTCCCTTACTCCCCAACACAGAGAAGCCCACAGAGAAGAAAGCTCTTGGATCATCTTGATAGAGGCTGTATCCTAAATACTGAAGATTCGCTCCACCCCCCGCCAAGCTCATTAGAATATATGGAAGATTAGAAAATCCGAATAAAACAAGGTCCCAAATGGCATTCTCTTAATGTGTCTGAACTTGGTATCAGGTAGGCCCAAGGAGATGGGATCTAAATTCTATTCTGTTTGAATTCTTATGCAAACATTGCTGCTTTGTTTTACAGACCAAAATATCTTTTTAATAGGCTTCCAGTGTGGAAAACTGTGTGCCATTAAAATGGAGGAGATTTCTAGTCTCTCATCTCCTCCATTTGGGCTATGGAGAGAAAATGCCCACATGCATGTGTGCACATGTACACACACACACACGTGTACACACATACACATGTACACACACACACAGAGTAAATGGAGTTCCACTTAAATATCTCCTAAAACCACACAGTTTAAAAGCCTTCTTTAAGCAAAGATCAATAAAACTAAAAGCTGGATCTTTGAGAAGATAAACAAAATTGAGAAACCATTAGCCAGACTCATCAAGAAAAAAAGGGAGAAGACTCAAATCAATAGAATTAGAAATGAAAAAGGAGAAGTAACAACTGACACTGCAGAAATACAAAAGATCATGAGAGATTACAACAAGCAACTCTATGCCAATAAAATGGACAACCTGGAAGAAATGGACAAATTCTTAGAAATGCACAACCTGCCAAGATTGGATCAGGAAGAAATAGAAAATATGAACAGACTAATCACAAGCACTGAAATTGAAACTGTGATTAAAAATCTTCCAACAAACTGAAATGCAAATCAAAACTACAATGAGATGTCATCTCACACTGGTGGTAATGGCCATCATCAAAAAATCTACACACAATAAATGCTGGAGAGGGTGTGGAGAAAAGGGAACCCTCTTGCACTGCTGGTGGGAATGTAAATTGATAGAGCCATTGTGGAGAACAGTATGGAGGTTCCTTAGAAACCTACAAATGGAACTACCATGAGACCCAGCAATCCCACTATTGGACATATACCCTGAGAAAACCATAAGTCAAAAAGAGTCATGTACCAAAATGTTCATTGCAGCTCTATTTACAATAGCCAGGACATGGAAACAACCTAAGTGTCCATCATCGGATGAATGGATAAAGAAGATGTGTCCCATATATACAATGGAATATTACTCAGCCATAAAAAGAAACGAAATTGAGCTATTTGTAATGAGGTGGATAGACCTAGAGTCTGTCATACAGAGTGAAGTAAGTCAGAAAGAGAAAGACAAATACTGTATGCTAACACACATATATGGAATTTAAGAAAAAAAATGTCATGAAGAACCTAGGGGTAAGACAGGAATAAAGACACAGACCTACTAGAGAATGGACTTGAGGATATGGGTAGTGGGAAGGGTGAGTTGTGAAAGCGAGAGAGTGGCATGGACATATATACATTACCAAACGTAAGGTAGATACCTAGTGGGAAGCAGCCGCATAGCACAGGGATATCAGCTCGGTGCTTTGTGACCGCCTGGAATTGTGGGATAGGGAGGGTGGGAGGGAGGGAGACGCAAGACGGAAGAGATATGGGAACATATGTATATGTATAACTGATTCACTTTGTTATAAAGCAGAAACTAACACACCATTGTAAAGCAATTATACTCCAATAAAGATGTAAAAAAATAAAACAAACAAACAAACAAACAAAAAACCCATCCTTGGTTCTGATTCCAGGGTAGAATTGTTTGGCTTCATGACTTGAAAGCCAGTTTTAGGGTGTTTACACCTTATTATTGGTTTGTGTTAAAGTCTGGCATTTCTCTCAGGCAATCAAACAATAAATATTGAAAGCCTGCTGTGCTGAGGAAGATACAAAAGAAGCTGGAGGTAAGGCTGCCCCTGCTCTTACCCTGACAGGGCTCACCGACTTGAAACAAGGGCTGCTGGACGCTAACCTGTGAGATCCCAACCACAATGTGTGCCAAGAGAGATGGCGAGTAGTCGGCCTCAGGATGCCCCTTGGGAGTGTCTGCTCAGCTCGCAAAAGCTCCCCTGTTTCTGGAAACCACTCCTTCTATCCACAGGGTCACAGGTTGGCTCCACAGGGTACCCCAGAACCCAAGTGCTGGCCCTCGCTGTGACAACAAGGGTGGATGTCTGAGCCAAGGTGGCCAATTGGCTTTTTTCCAGAGAGCCTGTGAGATTGATCCTGAGGCTGTGAAGATTTTGTGTGCTTTAAAAATGTTTAATGTTTATTTTTACATTGCCTTTTCACAGCAGTGCTACAGGATTGTCAGTGGTAATTTAGCTTGTTTATGTTAGTTGCAGATTTACTTACAGTGTGCTATTTATTCTTGCTTAAAAAAGGTTTTCAACAGGAAAAAATAATATGTTCTTAAGGATATATACCAAAGGTAAGAAAAGAAGTCATTATTGTATCCTTTTGGAAAATTCCAGATCAGCTGAGATCAAACGAAACTGCTTAGGCAGAAACTGAAACAAGGTGTGGTGAGGGCAGAGAAAGACACCGTGAATCCCAGTGACCTCTTTCCAACCATCGACGCAGAGGAGAACAGTCCCCACACAAGAGGTTCATCAGCTTCACAGCATGAATGAGACACGTCTGTACCTGGTACTTTTTTCTGTCTGAGAGATGGAAACCTGCAAGCATCTGTGTTAACTTGAAATCTGTTGATATTTAACCTACAGTAGGAAACCAGATTTAAGTACGAGATAGGAAAGAAGCAAGATTCCTTTTCATTTTAGGGCCATCTACTAACATGGGGCAGAGAAACAGAGAAAGCCAGTCTGTGGAGACACAGAAGAATGAAGCTGGTGTTTGAGCCCAAGGCATTCTCACACACCCTTTATCTTTTTAATAAGCTCACTTTTCCATATGCTTCTCTGTTTGGCTTCTGTAACCAACAGATAAAGAGTTCTGACTAGGGTGCCTGGTTCACCAGACAAGCAGGTCCATTAGGGCTGGAGTTTATGGGGAACACCATCAATGAAAACCCAAAATTTCAGGGCAAGAGAGAATTGTCTAGATTCCCTTAATGAGAAGAGATCCAGAGTCTTGGGAATTTTGGGAAAGGACTAATCTTTTCTGTGACTGGCCTATGGGAAATATTAACTATTATTCTGGGCTTCTGTCTATCCTAGCACTATAATCCCTGCCCTTGTCTGTGAACTTCAGGTAGAAAGATAATTTTTATAAGAGCCTGAGACACCTTCTTTAAGTTCCTATTATAAGTGAAAAAATAGTTGGAATATATAGAAAAGTACAAAGAAGAAGAAAAAATCATCTGAAATCCTACTGTAGAGAGGTAACCTCTTTAAATATTTTCTTAATATTGAAAAAATCTAGTTGTAGCTCTATGTCTAGATAACTCTATGTATCTAAATATCTGGCTAGATATAGTGACCTAGGCAGCCACCTACCTGCTATCTAGCTGTCTAGGTTAGTCAACTCTATTTATATTATATTTACTTAAGAAAAATGCGATCATGTTGTAAAAAATATTCTACTACAGCATTATTTTTAATAACTGCATTGTGTTCCTTTGTTTGGATATACCATTAGCTATTTCTCCAGCCTCAATTATAAATATTATTTATTAAGCATCTTTATAGAAGAATCTTTGTACATAGTGACTTCTAAAGGAAATAATACACTTGAAAACTACATTAGCCAATTGTAAACTGCAAAAGCCAATGATGTTTGCCAAATTGCCTCCCACAATGGTTATATCATTTAACTTCTCCAACAGTGCATGAAAGTGCCTGTTTTCCCAAACTCTCGCCAATACTGGGTATATAGGCTTTTGTGAAAATATACCTAGTTCTATAATTTACTAGTTGTTAATTTGGTTAAGTTTCTTAGTTTCTCTTAGCCTCTGTTTGGTAGTCTGTAAAATGGAAAAAAATCTTTTCTAGGGCTATTGTAAGGGTCAAATAAGATAATCTATGCACAACACAGCACTGTACTTGGTAAACAGAAAACATCCAATAAATGTTTAGTTTTTTAGAGGAAACAAAAAGGTGAAATAGTCAAGAGCATGGTTTTGGAACCCAAGTATCTGAATTAAAATTCTATTTTCAGTGCTGTCTAGTTTTGTGACTCTGGGTAGGTTACTTAATCTCTCTGTGCCTTACTTATTCCCTTGTCTGTAAAACATAGGGGATAATAATAGTAACTTCCTCATATGCTTGTTGATTAAATGATAGTATGATTAGATTAAATGAATGAATTCATGTAAAGTACTTAGAAAAGAATCTGGCTCATAGCAAATACTCAATAAATATTAGCTATTGGCATTTTGTTTCATCTTTGTCCAATTCATATATTTAAAATGTTTAATTTGCATTTATTTGATTACTAGTAAATTTAAAAGATTTTAAAATTATGTATAGTACCCACATATTTCTTTTGAAAAATGCCTGTTTATGTTCATTGACCATTTTTCTATTGGGATGTTTACATATTTTCTTTTAGATTTATAAGAACTCTTTATGTATAATATTTATAAAACCAGTATCTGCTGCAAATATACCTTGATTTATTTCTTGCCTTTTATTTTTCTAGTCTGCTAAGAAAGTGAGACATGGCATGACTCAATAGAAAGATAAAGAATTCCTTCATCTGCAGCATTTCCCTCATAGGAATGACAATTTAGTAGAGAACATGTGTCATATACAAATGGAAATATAACAAGTTATGAGAGGCAACAGGGTAAACAGTAAATGACTGGTAATAGTAGTGGTGAGAACTGTCTTCTTTGCAAGTAGCTTTTTCCATTGTGCAGTTCATATGAACTATTTTTGCATTTGAGCTGGTGAGCAATATTTACCACTGAAGTGTTTTTTAAGAAGTTATGTTTACCCTTGAAGTGTAGTGAAGGTTGGATTAGAAGATGATTTGTAACCATGAGACCATCCAGGAGAATGTTTGCTATAATATGGGAAGAACTGGGTTAGGAGGTAACATTGGAGCCTAAATGGCAAGGGATTCTGGAAAATGTAGTTCCCAGTCTTCTAGCCCTCTGATACAGGTGAGAATAAGAAGGGGTGATTGCTAACAGAGAGTATGGCACAGCTGCTATTTTGGATATGGTGGCGAGGAAGGAGGAGGGATGTCCTATGAGGTCTCCAGATTCTGTTCACATCTTTCTGTCCCACTAGTGTATGTCATTATTCTTTACTGTCATCTTTGAGAAAGCCACTTTGAGGATTTCTCTTTCTTCAATCTTACACTCCCAAAATCCATTCCCCAGTCTGCATAAAGAGCAATATTTCTAAAATATAAATCTAACCATCCCTATTACAAAGATCTTCAGAACAATCTCCAAGCTCCATAGAATGGCATTAAGGTGCTGCATGTCCTAGCCCTGCCAGCTTCTTCCACCTCATCTCTTCCACAGCCCCTCTGATTCCCTCGCCTCTATCTGTTCTAAACCACTTGAAAATTCCCAAGTAAACCAGCCACTCTCTTATCTCATATATGTGATTCCTTCTGCTTTGATTGTTCTCTACACCTCAACTCGTTGCCAACTTGTATTCATCTTTCTGTCCTACTAAACCATTTTTACTTCCTCATATTCTTTCCAATTAGGGATGGCTATGGGCTACTGTTCTGAACAATAAGTTCTTGGCAGAAGTCCCTGCAAAGGGCACCCACTCCCAAATAAAAAGGCAAAGTTTATCCAGAGAGTCTTTGTCCCTTCACTCTTGTCCATTTCTTCTGTCTGGAAAGTAGAAAAGAGATCTGGAAACAGAGTTGCCATCTTACAACCCTAAGATGAGAGTCTGAAAGTGAAAGAGAACATATTGAAGATGATGAGGCAGAAAGATGGGGAGAGCCTGGGTCTTTGATGACACTGTTGTGTTGTCATGCCACCCCTGGACTTGCCTCTCTTGAGCTTTTAACTGAGGTTGAGAGATAATCTGTATCTGTGGAAGTTATCAATCATTTTTCTTTGATTGCTGTAGAACATATCCCTAACTGACCCAGAACAAGCTCAGGTGTCACCCCTTCTAGGAATATTCCCATCTGTTATCCTACATAATCCTATACTTATTCCTTGCCTAGAATTTATCCCTTTCTTCACTTATCTGTTTTATCCTGGAATTTGAGCTCCTTAAGAGTGGAATTTACCCCCATTTCTCTTTCTTTCTCCAGCATCAAACACAGTTCCTGCTTCACAGTGGTCACTAACGACTCCCGACTACACATATGGCCCTGCCAGAGGTTTTCACTTAGCGTGGGGAGACCATATTGTTCGTGGACATAACACAAGGAGCTAGGGGAGGGAGGGAGAGGTTGGAAATAGGATAGGGAAATTGGACTACAGATAAAATGAGGTGCTGGAGGAGGTAAGAGTGAATGGTATCAAGAGCAGGTGGAAGTATTAATCTTGGCAAAGAAGCAGGACACGTCTCAGATACAAGAGTAGAGGAAATACTGGAGACATTTTAAGGCAAGTCTGGGTAAGCTGAGGGAATTAAATCACATTAAATTATTATAGTCTTCCCAGTAAAAGTAAAATTATCCATAGAAAGTGAGGTGGCACATTCTGGATGGAGGCTAGGAGAAAGAGGAGAGTGTTTGCTATAAGAACTATTAATACAGTTCATGTGGAGAGAGAGCTTGGAGCTGAATGAATTCTCAGCAGAACTGAGGGCCCTGATGGAATTAGCAGCATGCATTTGATTTTACATTGAAAAAGGCTCAGGGTCATTTTTACTCCATCCTTCCTTTTCAGATTGCCAATATTTTCTAGAGAAAGTCTTGGAAGCAGGGGGTTTCTTAGCTGTGGAAGGGTTGTATTTGGATAGCAAATGGGGTTCTAGAATGTAAGTGAGTGCACCATTAAAGTGACTACCTATGTGATATGAAGGAATGAACCTGGGAGGGCATGATGGACTGGGAAGCTAATATAGGCAAGGAAATGGAGATCACAGGAGGCTAGAGAGGCAGAGTAAAGGATCAAGAGAGGGGACAATAGGGGTTTATAGACATGGTATGATGCTTTGCAGATGCTGGGAAGAATGATGATGTCTAGGGAATCCCTATGTCCCTGCAGGTTCCTGTGGTTGATCAGAGATCACTAGCTTTGTAGAGACACGTAGAGGCTAAGAAATTAAAAGGATTGTCAATAGGTGTTTGGAAACCTTGAGGATGATGACAGGGGATATCATAGAGGAAGGTAGGTTATGATGAAGTCCAGAGGAGAGGTGTAAGCTGATGGCCTTGGCATCCTCTGTTGAGGGAAGGAGGGTAAAGACTGACCCAGAAAGGAGAATGGGAAACTTGAGTGCCCATCTACTATGTCTGGCCATGAGAAGAAGTCCTTTCACCAAAGAGAGTTGGGAGGAAAGTAGAGTCAGAAGGAAATGTTTCAGTCACAAGAACCTGAGCATGGAGTGGAACAGGGGCTGACCTGCTTTGAATTCCGACTCCTCTAAATGCTAACTGGGAATTCAACCTCAAGAGACTCAATTTTCTCGTTTGAAAAATGGGGATAGTGGTTTTTGGCTCATACCTTAAGTCAAAAAGCTATAGTGAGAGTTCTATGAGAAAATATATAAAATTGCCTAGTATGTAATAGGTGTTCAATAGTGATTCAACTATGATTGTTTTTCCATAAGGGAATTTATAACAGAACGATGGTTCTAAAGAGCCAAGGGCAGAAACCTGTGGGTTGGTATGAGTTCAGTGGAGTCTAGCCCATCTGGACACATTTGAGAGCATAGACAGACAGAATGGGGGGATGGAGGTGTGGTCTCTGTGGCAATTTTCAGTTGCAGGGGTTGGGAGGTGGGATAGGGAGACCTTAGCAGAAGGAAGGCCAACACATCCCTGCAGCTCTTGGAGACACTGTGGAGGGAGGGTGGTGGGCACCATGCTGCTGTGGACAGAGGCCATTTCTGAGCCATCTGCACACATGACATGGTGGAAGGAGTGGGGGCCTTAGTTCAGAAGCCCTGGGACTGACTAGGCCCACTCCTTCCACCTGAACCAGACAAGGAACTGCATGACCTTGTGAGGAAGCCACATATTGAGGCACTTGAGAGTGGTTTGTAGCTTGTTCAGTGCCATGAAATGTTGGCATGGGGGGCTTAGGGGACAATCCTGGGCCTGTGTCAGACATGAATGTGTGCACATGGAGAACAGCTCATGCTAACATAATAATGTGTTTGATGACACTGACTGGCCCTTTGCAAAAAATGTAAACTTTATTTATTCATGTATTAATAAACTTTATTTTTACAGCAGTTTTGGGTTCACAACAAAATTGAGAGGAAGGTGCAGAGATTTCTCATATATCTGCTACCTCTACTTATGCACAGCTTCCCCCATTATCAACATCCCCACCAGAGGGTACATTTGTTCCAATCAATGAACCTGCACTGACACATCATTACCACTCGAAGTCCATAATTTACTTTGGTGTTGTACATTCTATGGGTTTGAACAAATCTATAACAACATGTATCCATCATTATAATATAATACACAGTAATTTCACTGCTTTAAAAATCCTGTGTTCCACCTATTCATCCCTCTCTTCTCCAACCCTTGGCAACCGATCATCCTTTCACTGTCTCCATAGTTTTGTCTTTTCCAGGATGCCATATAAATGGAATCCTGCACTAAACCACAGCCTTGGTTTTAGGGCTTACAGAGGATCATCATAACTACAGCAACCCTGTGAGGCAGGTATTCTTACCCCCATTTCATAGCCCAAATACTGAGAATGAGGTCAATGCAGGAGATCACACAGCAGGTGAGGGGTGATCCCTTCCCACAAGTAGGCCTTCCTCGTGTAAAGGGGAGAAGGCTTTGACGATGGTGACTCATTGTTGTCCTGTTTGCAAGCCTTTTTTCTGGGGCCGTGCATGATTCTCTCTTCCTTTAAGGGGAAAAACATATTCCAAATAGGCAATTTTTCTTCTGCATCTGTTTCAGTTAGAAAGCTGATTTTTTATTTGCTCTGAATCTCCCATTGAAATACTGCTGTCTCCTTTTCTGCCAAACAAATCCTGAAAGACACATTCCTGCCTCATTGATCTCCTGATGCCTCTCCAGCCCAGTCATTCTCTGCTTGCCCCCATCTCCATCCTTGATGAATTCTCAGCACAGCACACAGCCTTCCTCGGAAAAGTGGTGTGCTTCGCCGTATCATTGCTTACCTTTCCTTCTGAATTCCCAGCTCTCTCCCTATCCCCTTAGATTTGTTATCCTGTGATTCATTACAGTCAGCCAGACTGTTTTATAAATGCATTCTCTAATGAGACAGGTCCTATAAAAACCATAGCTCCATTCTGTAACCACGTGGAACAGGGCTGATGGAGGGGGCAGGGAGGTGGGGTGGTGTGAGCTGGCATTCTGGGCAGAGAGCATCCATGTGACAAGCCTGTCTGTGTGTGAGAGAGCAGTGGGTATGGACTCAGAAGCTGGGCTCTTTTTCTGACTATCACTCCCTGGATGATGGGGTACCAGGGCCTGCTTTCAGCAGAAAGAAAGTGGAGGTTTACAGTGACAAGCACTAGGCGTTTTAGTGGTTTTCTGTGTAGACCAATGACCAGAGTCCCAGAGGAGGCTCCTTGATGCATTGGTTCCACAGAAGACTCAAGGATCTTTGCACAACCCCAAGGAAAAACCCCTCAATCAACTGAGATTGAATTTTCTGCCACCATTTTGGAGGGGCTCCAGCATTGAATTTAAGTTGATTTAAAGTACATGCAGAAATGTGATATGCTTGCATATCTGAGTTTGCAGACTGAGATTCATCCTTGCTATGTCCTGAACCTGAAACCCCACCCCCTCGGACCCAGGCAAGTATCATCCCGAAACACTCCCTATTTACTTTCCAACATGGTCAAGCCGCTTGTGCTTCCAAGCAGAACTGCTTTTCCACCTCAGTGCCTTTGCTTGTGGCACTGAGAAGAAGCTTCTGAACAAAATCGTTTGTGTGTGGTGCTCTTTGATTATGGGACGCCACCTCTCTGCATGCAGGAACAAGCATCTAATACACAGACACACTGAGGAACAGCCTCAAAGTGGCCTGGAATGAGAACACTGCTCAGCAGGACTCTTCTGCCCTGAATGGGGCTGGCCAGTGGAGTCCCAGTCTTTGTACATTGGAATGCAGCTAACAGAAAGTCAGCAGACACTAGCATGGGAAGTAACCAAAGCATATAAGGAGAAGGTGGTAGGCAGCAGTAAACACCACAAATAAACAGAGATCAGAGGGAACGAAGTAGAAACATAGCAGTGGATGGAGATGTAGAAAGAGAAAGAAAGAAAGAAATAGAGAGAGAGAGAAAGCAGGGTATGGGGAGAGTAAGAGAGAGACTTTATTACCAGTGTGATGGATTACTTGGATAAGGGGCAATGGATCCACTTCTAAGAGAACACAAGATAACTGAGTGCTAAGAACTGTATTGATTCTTGAATATTCCAAATGAGGTCTGACTGCCTTGCTGCAGAGATGGCTTCCTGTCTTTTATTTCCCTGTATCTTTATATTAAATTCCCATTAACTGAACCAACATTTTAGTTTTTCAACCTGGAAAAATGCAGCACAGTTCTGAGGTCCCTTCTGCCCAGATTCCTCTCGTCTCTCTTCTACTCATGGCTAACTTCTATTCCTACTTTAAAACACTGTTCAGGTGCCCCCATTCCCTTTGTCTTATTCCCCCTTCTCTCTCCCAGGCCCCATCCTCTGTGCTCCTAAGACTGAGTGTCTCCAAAACTGCGCTGCCTCACCATGTTGTAATCACCTTCTTATTGTTCCTATTAGATATCTGCCTCTTGATGGCTGGTATTATATCTTATTCATTTTTTAATTCAACTAGAAAATGTAAGAACTTGAAATTGAACTCAGGCCTTTACTACTAAACTCATTACTACTGCTTTAACCTGTCTCCCAGTAGATTTTTTCAGCAAGAGATTTTTTTCTAGTATCTTCATTCTCACACAAGTACAGGCGTCTTTATTTGCTTAAGTCTGTATATGTATCAGAGTAAGACAGAGTTTTTCATTACTCTCAGGTTTGCTTGCTAATTTCTTAGTTGAAAAATAAAACGCAGTGATTTATTTCTCATTGAAGAGCAGAAAGACTGTTAAATTATGGTTAAGCAAATCTTTAAGATCTACTTTTAGGTACAAACTATGTCAAAATATACGTGTGGCAAAAAAGGCCCAGAGATTTAGGGTGGGCTATGAATGAATCGAAGAAATAAGATTCTGGAAGCTTGGCTACAGAAAACTAAACATTGTCAGAAGGAGTAATGGGGAACTTACCAACAGCGTGGGGAATTTACTATTTAAGTGAGGTGACTAGGGTTCAAAATTAAAGAAGGTGTCACTCTCAAGGCCTTATGTGAGAACCTGACAGTGACTCCACCCTAGGCACCTTACTTCCCTCACCCTAGTCATGGCCCTACAGATGGAGTCCTTGTTTCAAAACCTAAAACAACCTTCTTCTTGTATTTTCTGTGCCTTTGTGCCTTGGAGGTTTTGAGGGATGGGATTGTGCCTGTCTTGTTCTCTGCTGTGTCCCCAGCACCTAGCACACTGTCAACACCTAATGAATGTTTGCTGAGTAAATGACTTACAAGGATCTGGGGAAACCAAAGTGGATTCAGCAGTAAGTAGTGTCCATATCTTTTAGAGCAGACAAGCCTAAAGACAATTGCATTTTAGAATGGATGAGCTGGGATAGATGAGACAGGTCATTGTATCTCCAAAGCAAAGATGAATTCCCACTCTTCTTCTCTAGTGGATATTTACAAAGAAAACACTAACATTTAAATGAACTAGTTTAACAATGAGGTATAACCTCGCACCAGTCAGAATGGCCATTATCAAAAAATCTACAAATAATAAATACTGGAGAGGGTGTGGAGAAAAGGGAACCCTCTTGCCCTGTTGGTGGGAATGTAAATTGATACAGCCACTATGGAGAACAGTATGGAGGTTCATTAAAAAACTAAAAATAGAACTACCATACAACCCAGCAATCCCACTACTGGGCATATACCCCGAGAAAACCATATTTCAAAAAGAGTCATGTACCACAATGTTCATTGAAGCTCTATTTACAATAGCCAGGACATGGAAGCAACCTAAGTGTCCATCGACAGATGAATGGATAAGGAAGATGTGGCACATATATACAATGGAATATTACTCAGCCATAAAAAGAAATGAAAGAGTCCTTTTTAGTGAGGTGGATGGACCTAGAGTCTGTCATACAGAGTGAAGTAAGTCAGAAAGAGAAAAACAAATACCATATGCTAACACATATATATGGAATCTAAAAAAAAATGGTTCTGAAGAACCTAGGGGCAGAACAGGAATAAAGACACAGACGTAGAGAATGGACTTGAGGACATGAGAAGGGGGAAGGGTAAGCTGGGACGAAGTGAGAAAGTGGCATGGACATATATACACTACCAAATGTAAAATAGGTGGCTAGTGGGAAGCAACCGCATAGCACAGGGAGATCAGCTCGGTGCTTTGTGACCACCTAGAGGGGTGGGATAGGGAGGGTGGGAGGGAGACGCAAGAGGGAGGAGATATGGTGATATATGTATGTGTAGAGCTGATTCACTTTATTATAAAGCAGAAACTAATACACCATTGTAAAGCAATTATACTTCAATAAAGATGTTTTAAAAAAAAGGCAAAAAAATAAATAAATAAATGAACTAGTTTAGTCTAGTGATAAGGGACTAGATGAGATGGACTTTGGAAGAAACTCCAAATCTTTATTCTTTTGTTTATTAATCCATTCAATCAGTTATTGAACATCTATCTACTTCATGTCATAATTGACAAGGCCTGATTACTGTGGAGTAGTTGAAGGACTGGATCTAAATATAAGAGCCCTTTTGACCTAGCTGTCGAAACTTGGGGAAGCTGGTAGTATTATCTGAGGGAGGCCTGCGGCAGCTGGGCAGGCACTAGTACCACACTACACGTAAAGACAGGACCACCAGTTGAGGGGTTAATTGAAAAAGTTGATTAAAGTGAGGAAGCATAAAACATGATTCAGGGGTTCCACAGTCATCTTATTTTAACTTAAACTGTATAAATGTGCATTTATTTGCTGATATTTTGATGTAAAACCAAAGCCTTTGAGTGGTACTTCATCCTGGGGTTCAGCACTATCTTTTTTATATAATCATATCCACCGTGCATCCATCATCTGTGACTTCTAGTTTCAGTTTCTGTAAAATAGAATGCGAAGGCAGATTGGAGGCAATTTGTGTGTAGACAATTCTAGATTTTTATAATCCCCTCTCTTCTAATCTTTAAAAAATTTCTAATCCATACCCAATTCACCAGCAGTTTTTTTTTTAGCATCTTTATTGGAGTATAATTGCTTTACAATGGGGTGTTAGTTTCTGCTTTATAACAAAGTGAATCAGTTATACATATATATATCTGTTCCCATATCTCTTCCCTCTTGCATCTCCCTCCCTCCCAACCTCCCTATCCCACCTCTCTAGGTGGTCACAAAGCACTGAGCTGATCTCTCAGTGCTATGCGTCTGCTTCCCACTAGCTATCTATTTTACGTTTGGTAGTGTATGTATGTCCATGCCACTCTCTCACTTTGTCACTGCTTACCCTTCCCCCTCCCCATATTCTCAAGTCCAGTCTCTAGTAGGTCTGTGTCTTTATTCCCATCTTACCCCTAGGTTCTTCATGACCTTTTTTTTTTTTTTCTTAGATGCCATATATATGTGTTAGCATATGGTATTTGTTTCTCTCTTTCTGACTTACTTCATTCTGTATGACAGACTCTAGGTCCATCCACCTCACTACAAATATCTCAATTTTGTTTCTTTTTATGGCTGAGTAATATTCCATTGTATATATGGGCCACATCTTCTTTATCCATTCATCTGTTGACGGACGCTTAGGTTGCTTCCATGTCCTGGCTATTGTAAATAGAGGTGCAATGAACAGTATGGTACATGACTCTTTTTGAATTATGGTCTTCTCAGGGTATATGCTCAGAAGTGGGATTGCTGGGTCTCATGGTAGTTCTATTCTTAGTTTTTTAAGGAATCTCCATACTGTTCTCCATAGTGGCCATATCAATTTACATCCCCACCAACAGTACAAGAGTGTTCCCTTTTCTCCACACCTTCTCCAGCATTTATTGTTTCTAGATTTTTTGATGATAGCCATTCTCACCGGTGTGAGATGATAACTCATTGTAGTTTTGATTTGCATTTCTCTAATGATTAATGATGTTGAGCATTCTTTCATGTGTTTGTTGGCAATCTGTATATCTTCTTTGGAGAAATGTCTATCTAGGTCTTCTGCCCCTTTTCAGATTTGGTTGTTTAGTTTTTTGTTACTGAGCTGCATGAGCTGCTTGTAAATTTTGGATATTAATCCTTTGTCAGTTGCTTCATTTGCATATATTTTCTCCCATTCTGAGGGTTGTCTTCTGGTCTTGTTTATGGTTTCCTTTGCTGTTCAAAAGCTTTTAAGTTTCATTAAGTCCCATTTGTTTATTTTTGTTTTTATTTCCATTTCTCTAGGAGGTGCGTCAAAAAGGATCTTGCTGTGATTTATGTCATAGAGTGTTCTGCCTATGTTTTCCTCTAAGAGTTTGATAGTGTCTGGCCTTACATTTAGGTCTTTAATCCATTTTAAGTTTATTTTTGTGTACAGTGTTAAGGAGTGTTCTAATTTCATACTTTTACATGTAGCTGTCCAGTTTTCCCAGCACCACTTAATGAAGAGGCTGTCTTTTCTCCACTGTATATTCTTGCCTCCTTTATCAAAGATAAGATGACCATATGTGCATGGGTTCACCTCTGGGCTTTCTATCCTGTTCCATTGATCTATATTTCTGTTTTTGTGCCAGTACCATACTGTCTTGATTACTGTAGCTTTGTAGTATAGTCTGAAGTCAGGGAGCCTGATTCCTCCAGCTCCGTTTTTCATACTCAAGATTGCTTTGGCTATTGGGGGTATTGTGTGTTTCCATACAAATTTTGAAATTTTTTGTTCTAGCTCTGTGAAAAATGCCACTGGTAGTTTGATAGGGATTGCACTGAATCTGTAGATTGCTTTGGGTTGTAGAGTCATTTTCACAACGTTGATTCTTCCAATCCAAGAAAATGGTATATCTCTCCATCTACTTCTATCAACTTTAATCTCTTTCATCAGTGTCTTATAATTTTCTGCATACAGGTCTTTTGTCTCCTTAGGTAGGTTTATTCCTAGATATTTTGTTCTCTTTGTTGCAGTGGTAAATGAGAGTGTTCTCTTAATTTCACTTTCAGATCTTTCATCATTAGTGTATAGGAATGCCAGAGACTTCTGTGCATTAATTTTGTATCCTGCTACTTTACCAAATTCATTGATTAGCTCTCTTTAGGTGCAAGGTTAGGTAGTTTATTTGAGATGTTTCCTGTTTCTTAAGGTAGGATTGTATTGCTATAAACTTCCCTCTTAGAACTGCTTTTTCTGAATCCCATAGGTTTTGGGTCGTCGTGTCTCCATTGTCATTTGTTTCTAGGTATTTTTTTATTTCCTCTTTGATTTCTTCAGTGATCACTTCGTTATTAAGTAGTGTATTGTTTAGCCTACATGTGTTTGTAGTTTTACAGATCTTTTTCTGTAGTTGATATCTAGTCTCAGAGCATTGTGGTCGGAAAAGATACTTGATACGATTTCAATTTTCTTAAATTTACCGAGGCTTGATTTGTGACCCAAGATATGATCTCTGCTGGAGAATGTTCCATGAGCACTTGAGAAAAATGTGTATTCTGTTGTTTTTGGATGGAATGTCCTATAAATATCAATTAAGTCCATCTTGTTTAATGTATCATTTAAAGCTTGTGTTTCCTTATTTATTTTCATTTTGGATGATCTGTCCATTGGTGAAAGTGGGGTGTTAAAATCCCCTACTATGATTGTGTTACTGTCGATTTCCCTGTTTATGGCTGTTGTTAATATTTGCCTATGTATTGAGGTGTTCCTATGTTGGGTGCATAAATATTTACAATTGTTTTATCTTCTTCTTTGATGGATCCCTTGATCATTATGTAGTGTTCTTCCTTGTCTCTTATAATAGACATTATTTTAAAGTCCATTTTGTCTGAGATGAGAATTGCTACTCCAGCTTTCTTGTGATTTCCATTTGCATGGAATATCTTTTTCCATCACCTCACTTTCAGTCTGTATGTGTCCTTAGGTCTGAAGTAGGTCTCTTGTATACAGCATATATATGGATCTTGTTTTTGTATCCATTCAGCCTGTCTGTGTCTTTTGGTGGGAGCATTTAATCCACTTACGTTTAAGGTAATTATATGTATGTTCCTATTCCCATTTTCTTAATTATTTTGGGTTTGTTATTATAGGTCTCTTCCTTCTCTTGTGTTTCTTGCCTAGAGAAGTTCCTTTAGCATTTGTTGTTAAGTTGGTTTGGTGGTGCTGAACTCTCTTAGCTTTTACCTGTCTGTAAAGGTTTTAATTTCTCCATGAAATCTGAATGAGATCCTTGCTGGGTAGAGTAATCTTGGTTGTAGTTTCTTCTCCTTCATCACTTTAAATATGTCCTACCACTCCCTTCTGGCTTGCAGAGTTTCTGCTTAAAGATCAGCTGTTAACCTTATGGGGATTCCCTTGTGTGTTATTTGTTGTTTTTCCCTTGCTGCTTTTAATATGCTTTCTTTGTATTTAAGTTTTGACAGTTTGATTAATATGTGTCTTGAGCATGTTTCTTTTTGGATTTATCCTATATGGGACTCTCTGTGCTTCCCGGACTTGATTAACTATTTCCTTTCCCGTATTAGGGAAGTTTTCAACTATAATCTCTTCAAATGTTTTCTCAATCCCTTTCTTTTTCTCTTCTTCTTCTGGTACCCCTGTAATTCGAATGTTGGTGTGTTTAATGTTGTCCCAGAGGTCTCTGAGACTGTCCTCAGTTCTTTTTATTCTCTTTTCTTTATTCTGCTCTACAGTAGTTATTTCCACTATTTTGTCTTCCAGGTCACTTCTCCGTTCTTCTGCCTCAGTTATTCTGCTATTGATCCCTTCTAGAGTATTTTTAATTTCAATTATTGTGTTGTTCATCATTGCTTGTTTCCTCTTTAGTTCTTCTAGGTCCTTGTTAAATGTTTCTTGCATTTTCTATATTCTATTTCAAAGGTTTTGGATATCTTTACTATCATTATTCTGAATTCTTTTTCAGGTAGACTGCCTATTTCCTCTTCATTTGTTAGGTCTGGTGGGTTTTTACCTTGCTCCTTCATCTGCTGTGTGTTTCTCTGTCTTCTCATTTTGCTTATCTTACTGTGTTTGGGGTCTCCTTTTCGCAGGCTGCATGTTCATAGTTCCCATTGTGTTTGGTGTCTGTCCCCAGTGGCTAAGGTTGGTTCAGTAGGTTGTGTAGGCTTCCCGGTGGAGGGGACTAGTGCCTGTGTTCTGGTGGATGGGGCTGGATCTTGTCTTTCTAGTGGGCAGGTCCACATGTGTTGGTGTGTTTTGGGGTGTCTCTGGCCTTATTATGATTTTAAGCAGACTCTCTGCTAATGGATGGGGCTGTGTTCCTGTCTTGCTAGTTGTTTGTTATAGGGTCTCCAGCACCATAGCTTGCTGGTCGTTGAGTGAAGCTGGGTCTTGGTGTTGAGATGGAGATCTCTGGGAGGTTTTTGCCATTTGATATTATGTGGAGCTGGGAGGGAGGTCTCTTGTGGACCAGTGTCCTGAAGTTGGCTGTCCCACTTCAGAGGCACAGCACTGACTCCTGGCTGGAGCACCAAGAGCCTTTCATCCACATGGTGCAGAATAATAGGGAGAAAATATAGAAAGAAAGAGGATAAAATAAAGTAAGATAAAATAAAATAAAGTTATTAAAATAAAATATAAAAAATAATTATTAAGAAAAAAAATTTTTTAAGTAAAAACAAAACAAAACAAACGGACATACAGGACCCTAGGAGAAACGGTGAAAGCAAAGCTATATGAAGAAAATCTCACACAGAAGCATACACATACATACTCACAAAAAGAGGAAAAGGGAAAAAAAAATTCATCTTGCTCCCGAAGTCCACCTCCTCTATTTGGGATGATTCGTTGTCTATTCATGTATTCCACAGATGCAGGGTACATCAAGTTGATTGTGGAGATTTAATCCGCTGCTTCTGAGGCTGCTGGGAGAAATTTCCCTTTCTCTTCTTTGTTCGCACAGCTCCCAGTGTTCAGCTTTGGATCTGGCCCCGCCTCTGCGTGTAGGTCATCTGAGGGCGTCTATTCTTCGCTCAGACAGGACGGGGTTAAAGGAGCAGCTGATTCGGGGACTCTGGTTCACTCAGGCTGGGGGGAGGGAGGGGTACGGATGCAGGGCGAGCCTGCGGCGGCAGAGGCCAGCGTGACGTTGCACCAGCCTGAGGCATGCTGTGTGTTCTCCCAGGGAAGTTGTCCCAGGATCACGGGACCCTGGCAGTGGCAGGCTGTACAGGCTCCCAGGAGGGCGGCGTGGTTAGTGACCTGTGCTTGGACACAGGTTTCTTGGTGGCGGCAGCAGCAGCCTTAGCATCTCCTGCCCGTCTCTGGGGTCCGCGCTGATAGCCGCAGCTCGCGCCCATCTCTGGAGCTCCTTTAAGCAGTGCTCTTAATCCTGTCTCCTCGTGCACCAGGAAACAAAGAGGCAAGAAAAAGTCTCTTGCCTCTTCGGCAGGTCCAGACCTTTTACTGGCCTCCCTCCCTACTAGCCGTGGTGCACTAGTCCCTTAAGGCTGTGTTTACGCCACCAGTCCTCTCCCTGCGATCTGACCGAAGCCAGAGCCTCAGCTCCCAGCCCCCACCCACCCCGGTGGATAAGCAGACATGCGTCTTAGGCTGGTGAGTGCTGGGTGGCACTGGTCCTCTGTGCGGAAATCTTTCTGCTTTGCCCTCTGCAGCCCTGTTGCTGCGCTCTACTCCGCGGCTTTGAAGCTTTCCCCCTCCGCCACCCGCAGTCTCCGCCCGCGAAGGGGCTTCCTAGTGTGTGGAAACCTTTCTTCCTTCACATCTCCCTCCCATTGGTGCAGGTCCTATCCCTATTCTTTTGTCTCTGGTTTTTCTTTTTTCTTTTGCCCTACCCAGGTACGTGGGGAGTTTCTTGCCTTTTGGGTGGTCTGAGGTCTTCTGCCAGCGTTCAGTGGGTGTTCTATAGGATCAGTTCCACGTGTAGATGTATTTCTGATGTATCTGTGGGGAGGAAGGTGATCTCCGCGTCTTACTCTTCCTCCATCTTTACATCATTCACCAGCAGTTTTTAATGGCTCAACTGTATGAAGTCTTTGCAAAACATTTGACTTCATTTTTAGAAACTAATCTCTTTCTTTTAATAGTCATGTTTGAGGTTTGTAATATACAAGGATCTAAAAGTATATAAGTATATATACATATGCTTATGAAATACATACATATAAAAATAATATTTAATTAAATTACATAATTACATGCGGTAAACAGTTTGCATTTTATGCAAAACATAAACATATAATTCAACAGGGAGAAATGTGTGTTGATGAGACTGTGCTACTATCTTCACCACAATGTAAAGCTCTCAGTGTGCTGTAGCCATTGGTCTGTGTGTCTCACAGAGGAACTGAAGCACTCAGCTAGTAGAGGTGGGTTAGAATATCTAGTAAATCTGTACTGTATTACCATTTCCCAAATTTGGTCTTCTACTTTGGATAGCCAGAAACTCACTCTTGTTAGGAATAAAAAGGAATCAGTCTTAAGATACTGGCTCAGACAAAGGAATTCACAGAGGCCTAAGATCAATGGCAGTTTATTAACAGTTCATTTACAGTGAAGGATAACTGTCAAAAGACCCAGGCTATCGGAGTCTGCATGGTGAGCATATTCTCCCTATGTTATCTCAGCCCCTCTTATTTTTTATTCCTTCATTACATAATCTGTAATTATTCTAATGCCTTCTTATCTGGCAATTGCAACTGAGGGATGAATGAGGATTTTAAAAATAGTTTCAGTAGGATTTATTTTTTAGGTTCACAGCAAAATTGAGGGGAAGGTACAGAGATTTCCTGTAGAGCCTCTGCCCTCCTCACCCTTCCCCTATCAACATCACTAACCAGAGTGGTACATTTGTTACAATTGATGAACTTACACTGACACATCTTAATCCCCCAAAGTCCATAGTTTACATTAGGGTTTACCCTTGGTATTGTACATTCTATGGATTTGGACAAATGTATAGTGATATATATACATCATTATGGTAACATACAGAGTATTTTCACTGCCCTAAAAAGCCTCTGTCTCTAGCTATTCACTGTCCCTCCCCTCTAACCAGGAACAATCACTGATCTTTTGCTGTCTCCATAGTTTTGCCTTTTCCAGATTGTTATATAGCTGGAATCATACATTATGTAGCCTTTTCAGATTGGTTTCTTTTACTTAGTAATGTGCATTTACATTTCCTCCACATCTTTTCATGGCTTGAGAGCTCATTTCTTTTTAGTGCTAAATAATATTCCATTGTCTGGATGCATCACAGTTTATTTACCAACTCACCTACTGAAAGACACCTTGGTTGCTTCCAAGTTTTGGCAATTATGAATAAAGCTGCTGTAAACATCTGTGTGCAGGTTTTTGTCGGACATATCAATACATTTCCAATGCATCTGGGTGAATACCAAGGTGAACAAAGATTTTTGTTGGTTTGCCTTTGTTGTTATTACTATTGTTTTAATGATGGAAGAGATTTGAGGAGGGTACAGGTCACTGGGAAGGACGTGATAGAAAATAAAAGCTGAAGCTTCAAGGATTACACAGATAGTTAGTGGTATGGAGCCCATGAGCAAGGTGGCCAGGACTTGGTGCAACGATAATTCTTAGATGAGAGGAGGGATTCTATATTGGTTGTAATTGGAAGGAAAGAGGAAAGGAAAGGTGTGGAGATGGTAAGTTGCCAGGAAGTTGAGAGGGTTCTCACCAGTATCTTCTATTTTCTTGGTGAAATGATAGGTAATGTCCTGAGGGTTTCAGAAGTGTGGTGGAGGCCTGAAGAGTAGTTCTAGAGAAGAGACTTTTCCCCAGGGAAATATTCAAGCTGGCTGGCTTTGGGGGGCCCAGCTGGGGCTGGAGGCTATGACTGATTGTGGCCTTGGTCTCTAATCACCCATGGAGCTCAGATGCAGGCATGAGAAGGTAAAAGTTGGCTTGTTCTAGGGCAGGTTTGTCAGGTGGGTGCATGGACCTTATAGCATTGACAAGAATGTTGTTGAAGCAGTGGCTCCTTTCAAGCCTTCTTTGCCCACTTTCTTGCATTTTGACTCTGTTTGTCTGCAATGGGGCGACTAGCTGGGTGAGTGAAGAGATACTAGTGATAGGGTAACATATGTTTGACGGTGTCTTAGGGCAGATTGTTGGGCTTTCCTTTTACTGAAGCACTCCAAAAATGCTGATCATTCATCTTGGGATTTGGCAATTCAACAACTTAGGTAAATAAATGCTGAGAGTTTTAGTGGACCAGTGCCAGTGCCTGAAAATATAAAAATGAGTAGTAAGAGGGTCCTATGTTCCAGGAGTTTACAGTCTAGTGGGAGTGACAGATAAGTAATTACATGGAAAAATTATAATGTGTTAAGTCCAAAGATAAAGACATTTACCTGGGGTTGTGGCTTCCCAGGGAAGGCTTGACACTGACTCAGGTGTTTCCCCACCACGCTGGAGGAACAACAGGCAGAAGGATGCTTAGTGTCTGCCTCTCTGGTCAGAAGGGATGCCTGGAAAGCAGCAGGTCTGGGCAGGGCTGGCGTGCTGGCTTCCTTCCTGGAAGCTGGGGCAGGCTCAGAAGGGAGCAGTCAGGTTCCTTTTGGGAGTTGTGGAACCAGCAGGGTGAAGCTTGGCTCAGAAGAACTTCCCTAGCTGCCTCTGCCAGGCCACCTCAGCACTGCAGTGTGGGTTCTCCATGGCCAGGAGCCTAGCAGGAGCAACACTGAGCTTTGGCAGGGTGTGTTCTGCATCAGAGCATGGGAATTTGCTGCAAAATCTTCCTCAGCAGGGGACCTGACAGGGCAGTGCTGGTCAGGAAGGGTCTTCTGGACACTGGTCTTATCAACTGTAAGGATTTGGACTTATCCTCAGATGTCACATCTCTATAGAGCCTCAGAGGCATGTGACTTCTTGGAATAGACACTCAGGTAAGGTCAGGAGGCAGCACATGTTGAGGCCTTCTGTGGGTTTCACCCTTGCAGAATTCATAGTAATAGTAGTAATAATAACAATAATAGCAACAAATACTACTACTGACATTGATTAAGTGCTTGCTTAATGAGTGACAGGAATTTGTGGTTTAATCGCTAAGACAAGCTATACAGTAGATGTTAGGGGCCCTCTTTTAAAGGTAATGACTCAAGGTTTGAAGAGGGTGAGCATCTTGTTGAGAGTCACACAGGTGGAGATGACAGAGCTAGGACACAACCTGGGGGAGTCTAACTTCAAAGTCCACCCTGTTGACCACAGCTGCCCGCTGCTCCAGAGACATTTTACATTTGTGCATTTCTTTCCAGTATCAAGTCACTTTTCCCTCCATTATCTCACTTTAACTTCACAGTGCTCCTGGGAGGCAGGCAGAACAGGTATTATTGGTCCATACCACAGATGTGGAAACCGAGACCCTGAGAAGATAGGTGACTAGCCTAGTGGGACGTGGCTGGCTTACACTGAGCCTCTAACCAATGTTTACTTGTTTGTATCCTATTCTTCTCTCTGTATCCCATCTAGCTGCAGTTCAGTCTCCTTTATAAGATGACAGTTTGGGTGAGAGAATACAACCAATGCCTCTGGAAATAGCCCAAACCACATAGGAGGAAAAGCAGCCCTGAAGGGAGTGTTTCCAACACCTATGGTTGTTAAGGTAACTGTGACGTGGCCTATTACTGAGTTTGAAGAAAGGCCCTGTGTAGGTCAGGGACAGGGATTAACCTCGGCATAAGCTGTATGGCTGGACATAGAGAGAAACCAGTTCAGGAACGCCTGGCTGAGGATGATCCTAAGTGGTAGCTGTTTGCCTTCTGATGTACCCCTCAGCCCCACAGGTTCTTGGTGCCCTTTGGCTATGTCTCGGCACTTTGCCCATTCCTCATCTTTAAGGATGGTCACCTCTCACACTTGGGCAGCACTCTAAGCTTTATGAAGACTTTCTACATACATGATCTTATTGGCTTCTCATTATAGCCATGAAGAAAAGAAAGCCAGGGCAGGACATTTTATAAATAATTATTAGAGGGCTCAAATAACTTTTTCAAGATATATAGGTATTAAATGGTAGAACAAGGACTCAAACATAACCTTGTAGCTCTAAAGCCTATGGTCTCTTGACTGTTCTTAATGATTTTCAGAAACCCATCTGCTCTGTCTTCTATCTCCTTGGGGCCTGAAAATTCTCAAGCTTATGCACTACTTCTCTCAGTATGTTTTAAGGTTCTGGCAACAGAAATGCTTAATATCTGGTGGAAATTCCTGGGACAGGTGAATTACTTAGCATTGGAAATCTAAGATTTCTCATTTTCCAATGGGTCCTATCACATACCAGGGCACATGGACGCTGAGTGCAAATGCATACTCAGTGCTCTGTGAAAGTCATACTCTGCCATTGGTGGATCAGAGGCTCTACCTTCTTATAGGAGAAGCAATGCAATTTTTATTAGTTTGTCATTTTGAAGAAATACTTTTGGCAACTGTATGACTATACTATACTTACTCTTCATGGGTAAGCCAGCCAAGGGAAGAGACTTTGAGGGAGCTAAGTGTGGACATAAAAATTACTTTAGAAAGAACAATAGAGAATGTAGTCTGACCCTTATATTTTATGGATGTATGTATCCATTGGGATATTTTTTGTTGTAAGTAACAGAAAACCTACCAGCCAGATCTTATATCTTAAGGACATCTGTTGTTTACTTAACAAGAAGTCTGGAGGAAGTTGTAGCTGAGGTTAGTTCATTGGCTCAGTGATACCCACAAAGACAGCTTCTTCTAGTCTTTCCCACTTGCCGATCTGTGTGGCATTTTCTTCCCTTAAGGTTGCAAGATACCTGCTTCAGTTTCAAGTATTGCATCTCTCATGAAAGGGTGTAAAAGAGGAATTAAGAGAGTATCTGGGGGTGGTGAGAGAGTGTTTTCCTCATGTGTCTCTGTATTTTCTTTTTTTTAAATTAAGATTTAATTTTTTATAGCAATTTTAGGTTCACAATAAAACTAAGGGAAAAATACTGACATTTCTCATATACTCTCTGATCTACCCACATTTCTCATATACTCCCTGATCTACCTGTGCATGGCCTCCCCCATTGTCAATATCACTCACCAGAGTGTTGCACTTGTTTCAATTGATAAACCTATATCCACACATCATAATCAACCAAAGTCCATAGTCTATATTACAGTTCACTCTTGGTGTTACACTTTCTATGGATTTGGACAAATGTATAATGATATGTATCCATCATTATGATATCATATAGAGTATTTTGATTTGCCCTAAAAATCATTTATGCTCTCCCTGTTCATCCCTCCCTGCCCATTCAACCCCTGGCAACCACTGATATTTTTGCTGTCTCCATAGTTTTGCCTTTTCCAGAGTGGCATATACTTGGAATCATATAGTATGCAACATTTACAGATTGGCTTCTTTCACTTAGTAATATGCATTTAAATTTTCACCATGTCTTTTCATGGCTTGATAAATCTTTTTTTTTTTTTTTTGTGGTAGGCAGGCCTCTCACCATCGTGGCCTCTCCCGTTGTGGAGCACAGGCTCCAGACACGCAGGCTCAGCAGCCATGGCTCACGGGCCTAGCCGCTCCGCGGCATGTGGGATCTTCCCAGACTGGGGCATGAACCCGTGTCCACTGCATCGGCAGGTGGACTCTCAACCACTGCGCCACCAGGGAAGCCCAAATCTTTCTTTTTAGCGCTAAATAATATTCCCTTGTCTGGATCTACACAGTTTATTTAAGCACAGTAATTACTTATTACTCTAGGACATCTTGGTTGCTTCTAAGTTTTGACAATTATGAATAAAAATGCTAATAAACATCTATGTGCAAGTTTTTTATGGACATAAGTATTCAATTCTTCGATAAACACCAAAAGAGTGAAATTTCTGGACCATATGGAAGGAGTATGTTTAATTTTGTAAGAGACTGACGAACTGTCTTCTAAAGTGGCTGTGCCATTTTGCATTCCCACCAGCAATGAATGAGAGTTCCTATTGTTACAAATCCTCACCAGAATTTAGCAGTCAGTGTTCCTGATTTTGGCCATTTTAATAGGTGTGATAGGCCATTCTGATAGTGGTACCTCATTGTTTTGTTTTTTTTTTTTTGCAGTACGCAGGCCTCTCACTGCTGTGGCCTCTCCCACTGCGGAGCACAGGCTCCAGACACGCAGGCTCAGCAGCCATGGCTCACGGGCCCAGCCGCTCCGCGGCATGTGGGATCCTCCCGGACCGGGGCACGAACCCGTGTTCCCTGCATCGGCAGGCGGACTCTCAACTACTGCGCCACCAGGGAAGCCCTCATTGTTTTTTTAATTTGCATTTCCCTCATAACATGTGATATGGATTATCTTTTCATATGTGTATTTGCCATTTGTATATCTTCTTTGTTAAGATGTTAAGGTCTTTGGTCCATTTTTAATCAGGTTGTTTGTTTTCTTATTGCTGAGTTTTAAGAGTTATTTGTATAATTTGAATAACAGTTCTTTATCAGATTGTCTCTGTTTTTCCATGATGAAACTCTTATCTAGAGGTCCCCCCACCCCCAGTTGATTTCCCTGTATATCTCGTAGGACCCTGACTGCAAGGAAAGCTAGGAAAGTGAGAATTCAGCATTCATAGCAGTTCTGCAGTTGGAGACAATTTAAGAGAAGGGGTTTGGGAATGCCTGCTGGGTGGCCAGTCATTGTACCTGATCACTGGAGGCATCGAGGTCCTGAGAAACCATGGGACATTTCTGGGGTCCCATAACCAGTAGGAGCTAGATCTAAAATCTACGGTTTTAGTCAGGTATCCAAAATGGGCAACTGAGTGTGTGGAGGGGTAACACTTCTGTCCCAGGGCATCTCTTATTCCCATCTGATCCACAGAAATCACATGGCCTGGTTCATCAGGACCCCACAGATATGATTTGGAGCCTGATTCCTGATGCAGCAAGGTGGTCTTGGTTGCCAAGGGACTATCAATTTTTCCTTTTGTCTCTTCATTTTCAGGCTACCATACCAGGTCAGTTGTCTGGTCATCACAGCAAATGCTGTGTTTCTTCTGTCAGAATTCATCTTTTGCAAGGTGTTGGTGATTTTTCTGTTGGCCAAAGGACAAAAGAAAAGTACATGAGTCTCTAACTCCCCTAAGGTGAGCTATTTTAGAAATCCTTATAAAGTCAGGTAAGAAAAGATCACAGCCCAGATCAATAACTGCCTCCTGGACTGAGAGCAGAAGATGATTTATTTATGTGCCTGGGATGTTGTTTAATGTATGCTCAATACTCAGGCTTTTGGCCACATGGGCATAGATAACACCAAACAGTGAATTATTAAAACCAAGAGAGACTTGCTTGAGTCACATGTCTTGTGTTGATGCTGTAAAAAGCAACTTCTACCCTCTTGATTTCCTTGAAAAACTTCCCAGAGCTGTGGTTTGGAATTACTTTTTGCCAAAGATTTTAAGCGCAATATAGGTCAAACCCATCACATACAATAATTGTCTTCCTGGGAGGAGATTTGTAAATGCTGTTTGGAAAAATCACTTCATGTTTTAATTGCGCTGGAGAAGCAGACAAGTTAAAGGAATCATAAAGCCCAATCCTTTGCACAGAGAAGGCTCATTTTGTAATGTTGTTTGTAATGCTAATAAACTCTACCCTACATACCTGTTTAGTGTGTGATATACTTAGTTGGTGTTTCTAGAAGTGGGGCCACATCGCGTTTCTTTTTTCCTTCCATTTTTATTAAGATATAATTGATATACAGCAATGTATAAGTTTAAGGTATACAGTGTAATGATTTTTTGTTGTTGTTGTTGTACGCGGGCCTCTCACTGTTGCGGCCTCTCCCGTTGCGGAGCACAGGCTCCAGACGCGCCGGCTCAACAGCCATGGCTCAGGGGCCCAGCCACTCCGCGGCATGTGGGATCTTCCCAGACCAGGGCACGAACCCGTGTCCCCTGCATCGGCAGGTGGACTCTCAACCACTGCACCACAAGGGAAGCCCCAGTGTAATGATTTTACCTACATACATCATGCAATGATTATCACAATAAATTTAGTAAACATCCACCATTTGGTATAGATGCAAATTTAAGGAAATAGACAAAAAAATTTTTCCTTGTGATAACTCTTAAGATTTACTCCCTCAACAACTTTCATATAGCATATAGCAGTGCTAATTTTATTTATCATGCTGTACAGCACATTTCTAGTACTTATAACTGGTTCATGGCGGCCTTTTGACTGCCTTCATCCTATTCCCCTCCCACCACCCGTTGCCTCTGGTAGCCACAAATCTGACCTCTTTTTCTATGAGTTTTTTCTTTTTTTTTTTTTTCCGATATGCGGGCCTCTCACTGTCGTGGCCTCTCCCGTTGCGGAGCACAGGCTCCGGACACGCAGGCTCAGCGGCCCTGGCTCACAGGCCCAGCCGCTCCGTGGCATGTGGGATCCTCCCGGACCGGGGCACGAACCCGTGTCCCCTGCATCGGCAGGCGGACTCTCAACCGCTTTGTTTGTTTTTGGAGTATAGTTGACCTACAGCACTATGTTAGTTCCTGTTACACAACATAGTGATTCAGTATTTTTATACATTTCAAAATGATCACTAGGATAAGTCTAGTTATGGTATGTCAACATACAAAGGTATTACATAGTTATTGACTATATTCCCCACACTGTAGATTTCATACTATGACTCATTTATTTTGCAACTGGAAGTTTGTACCTCTTAATCTCCCTCACCTATTTCTTTCCACTCCCCACCTCCCTCCCCTCTGGCAACTATAGCTATGTTTCTGTTTCATTATTTAGATTCCTCACGTAAATGAAATCATGCAGTATTTGTCTTTCTCTATCTGAATTATTTCACTTAGCATAATACACTCTAGGTTCATTCTTTTTCATCCAATTTATATATATACATATATATATATGATGTAATCTATATATATAAATTACATCTTCATTATCCATTCATCTATTGATGGGCACTTATTTTGCTTGCATATCTTGGCTATTGTAAATAATGCTGCAATGAACATAGGGGTGCATATATCTTTTCTAATTAGTGTTTTTGTTTTCTTTGCATAAATACCCAGGAGTAGAATTGCTGGGTCATATGGTAGATCTATTTTTTTTTTTTTTTTTAATTAATGAGTCTTTCAGATCTCTTCCCCCAACTCTGCCTTTTGAAGATGGCACCTGACTATTGAAGGGGGGACTTTAAAAGTGAACTTTTGTTCCCAGGGAGTGGGGAGTGAGATCAGAAGTGGGTGAAGAGTTGGCCCTGTGCTAGTGCCTATTTGTGTCTGCTGGAGATGCCTGGTCAGGCCTCAAATAGTCAGGGCAACACCAACTTCTGTAACAAATAAACCCCCAAATTCCACTGGCTTAACACAATAGATTTTTTTCCCCCATTGCTCACATAACAGTCCAATGAGGTGTTTCCTAGTCTCTGGGCAGCTTTCCTCCATGTGATGATTCAAGGACCCAGCCTCCTCCCATCTTTGGCTCTGCCAACCTCTCGGACCATAGAGTCTTCTTCTAGCCCCTAGACGAACAGAGAGAAGTGCCACCCCCTTCTTAAAAGCTACTGCCCAGAATGCACACACACGACTTTCACTCACATTCCACTGGTGAGGACTTGTCACACAGCCAGGCATACATGAAACCTTCACTGGGAAATATAGTCCCTGTCTGGGCAGCCACTCCTTTTTTTGTTTGTTTGGTTTGTTGAATTTTATTTCATTAATTTTTTTATACATACAGCAGGCTTCCACTAGTTATCCACTTTATACATATTAGCGTATACACGTCAATCCCAATCCCCGCCTGCCACTTTCCCCCCCTGGTGTCCACACGCCCGTTCTCTACATCTGTGTCTCAACCTCTGGGCAGCCACTCCTAGCAACAGTTCCACACTATGCAAGGGCAAGCACGAATGCCTGGTAGATGGAACACTAGCTGTCTCTACCACAGGGCCTGATCCTAGACATTCTGTTAGCATTTACTAAGTCTGTGGTCTATTCTCCAGCAGACATCAGGCTGGGGTCTTCTCTGAATATTCCCACCCCTCACTTCAACTCCTACCAGCACAACAGCATCACCATACAGCCCTCAAGCATCCCCTGGTGGGAGCCTTTCCTATAAGACCCCCTGACCTCTCACCACAGTTGCTCTTGCTTTGAACCCCCATGGCTGGACCCTTCCCTCTGCCTGCCCTCACCTCACAGCCCACCGCAGTCTTCAGGGGCCTCCTACATAGCTCTCTCCTCCTGGCAGCCCAAACAGGAAGCCAAGCAGAGGCTTCCTGAAGGAGAGATCAGGGCCTGTCCTGTCTATCTTTAAGCCAAGGAGGGCAGGTCTTGGTAGATCTATTTTTAATTTTTTGAGGAGTATCCATATTGTTTCTCACAGAGGCTGCACCATCCTCACCAATGCTTGTTACTTGCTGTCTTTTCTGTGATAGCCATTCTAACAGGTTTGAGGTGATCTCTTATTGTGGTTTTAATTTGCTTTTACCTAGTGATTAGTGATGTTGAGCATTTTCATGTGTCTGTTGGCCATCTGTATGTCTTCCTTGGAAAAAATGTTGATTCAGGTCTTCTGCCCATTTTTTAATTGGGCTGTTTTTTTTGATGTTGAGTTGTATGAGTTCTTTGTATATTTTGGATATTAACCCCTTAATGCATATATCATTTGCAAATATTTCTCCCATTCAGTAGGTGGCCTTTATTTTTTGTTGATAGCTTTCTTCATTGTTCAAAGGATTTTTAGTTTGATATAGTTGCATTTGTTTATTTTTGCTTTTGTTTCTTTGGCCTGAGAGACATATCCAAAAAAAATATTACTAAGACTGATGTCAAAGGGCTTACTGGCTATGTTTTCTTCTAGAAATTTTATGGTTTCAGGTCTTACATTTAAGTCTTAAATCCATTTAGAATTTATTTTTGTACATGGTGTGAGAGTAGTCTAGTTCGATTTTTTTGCATGTAGCTGTACAGTTTTCCCAACATCATTTATTGAAGAGGCTCTGTTTCCCACATTGTATATTCTTGCCTTCTCTGTCATAGATTAATTCCCCATCTGTGGTGTGGGTGCACATAAACGTAGGTTCATTTCTGGGCTCTCTATTCTGTTCCATTGATCTATGTGTCTGTTTTTGTGCCAGTACAATACTGTTTTGATGACTGTAGTTTGTTTGAAATCAGGAAGTGTGATACCTCCAGCTTTGTTTTTCTTTCTGAAGATTATTTTGGCTATTTGAGATCTTTTGTGTTTCCATACAAATTTTAGAATTATTTGTTCTAGTTCTGTGAAAAAGGCAATTGGTATTTTGATAGGGATTGCATTGAATCTGTAGATTGCGTTGGTTAGTATAGTAGCTTTAACAACATTATTTCTTCCAATCCAAGAACATGGTATATCTTTCCATCTGTTTGTGTCATCTTCAAGTTCTTTCATCACTGTCTTATTGTTTTCAAGTATAGGTTTTTAACCTCCTTAGTGAGATTTATTCCTAGGCAATTTATCCTTTATGATACAATTGTAGATGAGATTGATTTCTTAATTTGTCTCTCATAGTTTGTTGTTAGTGTATAAAGGCAACAAATTTCTGTATATTAATTTTGTATCCTGCAACTTTACTGAGTTCATTAATGAGCTCTAGTAGTTTTTTGGTGGTGTCTTTAGGATTTCCTATGTATAGTATCATGTTATCTGCAAACAGTGACAGTTTTACTTCTTCCTTTTACATTTGGATTCCTTTTATTTCTTTCTCTTGTCTGATTGCTGTGCCTAGGACTTCCAATACTGTGTTGAATAAAAGAAGCAAGTGTGGACATCCTTGTCTTCTTATTCCTGATCTTAAAGGAAATGTTTTCAGCTTTTTTACCATTGAGTATGATGTTAGCTCTGGGTTTGTCATGTGTGGCCTTTATTATTTTGGTACAGCTTCCCTCTATACCCATGTTGTCGAGAGTATTTATCATAAATGGATGTTGAATTTTGCTGAAAACTTTCTGCGTCTATTGAGATGATCATATAATTTTTATTCTTCAATATGTTAATGTGGTGTATCACATTGATTGATTTGCAGGTATTAAACCATCCTTGCATCTCTGGGATAAATCCACTTGACCATGCTGTATGATCCTTTTAATATATTGTTGAATTCAGTTTGCTAATATTTTGTTGAGGATCTGTGCACCTACATTTATTAGTGATATTGGCCTGTAATTTTTTTTGTGTGTGTAATTTCTTCATCTGGTTTTGGTATCAGGGTGATGCTGACCTCATGGAATGGGTTTGGAAGCATTCCTTCCTCTGCAATTTTTTGGAATAGTTTGAGAAGGATAGGTGTAAACTCTTCAGTAAATGGTAGAATTCATCTGTGAAGTCATCTGGTCCTGGACTTTTGTTTGTTGGGAGATTTTTAAAGTTACTAGTTCAACTTCATTACTGATAATTGGTCTGTTCATATTTTCTATTTCTTCCTGGTTCAGTCTTGGGAGACTGTATATTTCTAGGAATTTGTCCATTCTTCCAGGTCGTCCATTTTATTGGTACATAATTGTTTGTAGTAATCTCTTATCTTCCTTTGTATTTCTGTGGTGTCAGTTGTAACTTCTCCTTTTTCATTTTTGATTTTATTTATTTGGGCCCTCTCTCTTTTTTATTGATGAGCCTGGTTAAATGTTTATCAATTTTGTTTATATTTTCTAAGAACCAACACTTAGTTTCATTGTTCTGTTCTATTTTTTTTTTTGTATATCATTTATTGCTGTTCTGATCTTCAGAATTTCTTTTCTTCTATTAACTTTGGGTTTTGTTTGTTCTTCTTTTTCTAGTTCCTTTAGGTGTAAAGTTAGGCTGTTTATGTGAGAGTTTTCTTGTTTCCTAGAATTGCTATAAACTTCCCTCTTAGACCTGCTTTTGCTGTGTCCCAAAAATTGCGGATTATTGTGTTTCCATTTCCATTTGTCTCCTGGTGTTTTAAAAAATTTCTTTGATTCCTTCAGTGATCCATTGGTTATTTAGTAGTGTATTGTTTAGCCTCCAGGTATGTGTGTTTTTTGCGTTGTTTTGGTAGTTGATTTCTAGTCTCACAGCATTGTGGTCAGAAAAGATGCTTGATATGATTTCAATTTTCTTAAATTTATCGAGACTTCTTTTGTGTCTTAGCATGTGATCTATTCTGGAGAATGTTCCATGTACACTTGAAAAGATTGTGTATTCTGCTCCATGGAATATTCTATATGTATATATTAAGTCCATTTAGTCTGAAGTGTCATTTAAGGCCAGTGTTTCCTTGTTGATTTTCTCTCTAGATGATGTAAGTGGGGTGTTGAAATCTCTTATTATTACTGCGTTATTGCCAATTTCTCCCTTTATGTCTGTTAATATTTGCTTTATATATTTATGTGCCTTATGTTGGGTGCAGGTATATTTACAATTGTTATATCTTCATGTTGAATTGATCCCTTGATCATTGTCCATCTTTGTATCTTGTTACAGTCTTCATTTTAAAGTCTATTTTGTCTGGCTTTGTTTTCTTTTCCATCTTCATGGAATATCTTTTTCAATCCCTTCCCTTTCAGTCTGTGTACATCTTTAGATCTGGAATGAGTCTCTGGTAGGCAGCATATATATGGATCTTGTTTTTGTATCCATTCACCTACTCTATATCTTTTGAATTGAGCATTTAGTCCATTTACACTTATAGAAATTATTGGTAGGTATGTACTTTATTTCATTTTGTTAATTGCTTTGGTGTTGTTTTTGTAGCTCTTTTTGTTCCTTTTTTCTTCCTCTGCTCTCTTCTCTTGTGATTTGATGGCTATCTTTAGTGCTGTGTTTGGGTTTCTTTTTCTTTTTTGTGTGTGTACTTATTATAGATTTTTGATTTGTGGTTACCATGAAGTTTATATATAGCCATCTCTCTCTCTCTCTCTCTCTCTCTCTCTCTCTCTCTCTATATATATATATATATATATATATACACACATATATATATATAGCCATCTCTCTCTCTCTCTCTCTCTCTATATATATATATATATATATATGTGTGTGTGTGTGTGTGTATATTTTTTGAGTTGCTAATCTCATAAGTTCAAATGCATTTTTATAGCCCTGAATTCTTACTGCTCCCCCACCACATCTACTCTTTTTGATATCATATTTTATAACTTTTTTTGTGTGTATCCCTTAACTCCTTCTTGTAGATATAGATGAGTTTACTACTTTTTATTTTAACTTTCCTCCTACCTTTTTACATGGTTGATTTACTATCTTTACTGTAGATTTACCTTTACCAATGAGATTTTTCCTTTTATACTTCATATTCCTGGTTGTGACCTTCTCTTTGTTTGCTTAGAGAAGTCCTTTTCACATTTCTTGATAAGTTGGTTTGGTAGTGCTGAACTCTTTTAGTTTTTCTGGTCTGTAAAACTTTTGATCTCTCTGTCAAATCTGAATGAAAGCCTTGCTGGGTAGAGTATTCTTGGTTGTAGATTTTTCCCTTTCATTACTTTAAATATATCCTGCTACTCCCTTATGGCCTTCAGAGTTTCTGCTGAAAAGTTGGCTAGTAGCCTTATGGGAGTCCCCTTGTACATAACTTGTTGCTTTTCCCTTGCTGCATTTAATCTTCTCTCTATATCTTTAATGTTTCCCATTTTAATTATAATGTGTCTTGGTGTGGTCCTCCTTAGGTTGATCCTACTTGAGACTCTTCTGTGCATTTTGGACCTGGCTCTCTGTTTCCTTTCACAGGTTAGGGAAGTTTTCAGCTATTATGTCTTTAAATATGTTATCTGCCCCTTTCTGTCTCTCTTACCTTCTGGGACCCCTACAATGTGAATGTTACTACACTTCAGAGGTTTTTAAAATCGTCCTCATTTCTTTTCTTTCTTTTTTCTTCTTTCTGTTCAGTTTCAGTGATTTACACTATTCTGTCTTCTACCTCACTGATCTGTTCCTCTGTATCATCTAATCTGCTGTTGATTCCTTCTAATGTATTTTAAATTTTCATTTACTGTATTCTTCTCAGTTTTTTTTTCTTTATATTTTCTAACTCTTTGTTAAAGCTTCCAATTTCTCACTCTGTTCATCCAATCTTCTCTCAAGTTCTTTGAGCATCTTTACTATCATTACCTTAAACTCCTTATCAGGTAGGTTGCTTCTCTCCACTTCACTTAGTTCTTCTTCTGGGGTTTTATCTTGTTCCTTCGTTTGGAACATTTTCCTCTCTCACCTCATTTTGCCTAATTTGCTATTTTATTTCTATGTGTTTGGCAGGTTGGTTACATTTCCTGGCCTTGTAGAAGTGATCTTTTTTAGGAGATGTCCTATGTTTCTCAGTGGCACACTCCCCTCTGGTCACTAGAGCTATATGCACTAAGATTGCCCCCAATGTGGGCTGTGTGGGTCCTTCTGTTGTGGTGGGCTGACTACTGTGGGTAGTCTGGTAAGCATGACTGGCCCGTTGTCTAGTTGGTTGCCAGGCCCTGTTTTTTTGCGGTGGCTGCTGGCTGCTAGTAGGTGGGGCTGGGTCATGAGGCGGCTGTCTGTGGATCCCCAGGGGGTCCTGGGGCTAGTGTTAGCCCACTTGTGGGCAGAGCCCACCAGTGTGGGTGGTTGTGGGGCTGGGGGTCCTGGGGCTAGTTTTGGCCTGCTAATGGGTGGGGCCTGTTCTTGACATGGCTGGTTGTGGGGTGAGGGGTGTCCTACTCACCAGGTGGCTTGCTGGTGAGTGGGGCTGTATCCTGAGGTGGATGGCTAAGGGGCTCAACGTGTCCCAGAGCTAGTATTGGCTTGCTAGTGGGCATGGCCTGGGCCCAGGAGATCCTGGGCTGGTTCCGGCCTGCTGGTGGGTGGACTGGATCCTGACACAGCAAACTGCAGGACTGTGGAGGTCCTGGGGTTGGTGTCTGACCACTGCTGGGTGGGGCTGGGTCTCAGGGGGTCCTGGGGCTGGTGCCACTTGTGGGCAGAGCCTGGTTTAGCATCCCTGGCTGCAGGGCCCTGGAGATCCTGGGCTATTGCCAGTGCACTGCTCTGTGGGGCCAAGTCCTGGGCCCTCTGGTGGGAGTCTTAAGGCAGCAGGCTTGCTGGTGGGTGGGGCTGTTTCTTTACCCAGCTTTTTGCTTGGCCTGAGGCATCTCAGCACTGGTGCTGACAGGCTGGTGAGTGGGGCTGGAATCTGGCACTAGTAAGCTCCAGGGAGGATTCCAAAATGGCGCTTGCCAGCACAAGTGTCCATGTGGTAGAAGGAGCTCCCAACTATGGCTGCCACCAGTGTTTGTGTTCCCAGGGTGAGCTCCAGTTGCCCCTGACTCATGGGGAGACTCTAAGTTCAGCAGGTGGGTCTGACCCAGGCTTTTTTCAAATCACTTCTTCTGCCCTGGGTCCTGGAGCATGTGAGATTTTGTGTGTGGCCTTTAAGAGTGGAGGGGCCACACTGTGTTTCCACAGTATTAATGGTAGGAGAACCCTGAGATATTTGGGCCATGAGAGTCTGCTTAACAGTAGAGGAAGGGCTGAAAATATATCAGGAGCTACATAAAGTGACTTCCAGTGTGATTAAGGAGACCCTGAAGAGCATGGCGAAAATTAACATTTGTGTAGAGAATAGAAGGGTGCCTACAGGTAAGTTATAATTAGTATGCATAGGGACTTTGTGATCCTGCAGACGATACAGTGTATCCTGCACAGACAGACTTTGCATATTCCTGGGCCCATGATCATTGCATCTTGTAATGAACAATAAGTTGTCCTAGTTTGGTCTGTCTTTCTGTCTTCAGTGCTGATGTCTATTCTCTGCTCCTACTGTCCCTTTTGCTAGTCCCAAAGCCTATGCAGTGCTGGCCCCTGAAAGTTTTTCTTTAAACCCCTTTGCCAGATGGAACTTTAATTCCCCCTTCAGACTTTTTGACCATGGTACATTCCTAGGCCCATTCCAAGTGTGGGAATTTCTGGAGGAAAATGTATCATTTCTATCATATTTGGTCTCCTTTTTCTTGGAATTTTCTAGCATTCCAAGAACGTGTTCCTTTGTTTCAGCTAATGGAAGACAACACTCTTTCTTGTTCTTCAAACAGCCAAGTCCTTTGGACCTCAGTGCTTTTGTTCATGCTCTACCTCTGTCTGAAATCCTCCCACCCCAACTCACTGTCATTGGGTAAAATTTTTTGGTTCCAAGAAAGAAACCAAGTAAAGCTTGCTTAAATAAAAAAGAGAAAATGTACTGGAAAGACAAATGGGAAAGCTCAAAGAACTGAAAGGCAGTAACTGGGTCTCAGGAACCAGGAACTGGAAGGCAGTAGAAATTTAGGTAGAATTTTCCGTCTCACATTTCTCTGTTCTTCTCATCCCTGCCCACTTCACTTTTTGCTATTTGTGGACTGGTTTCCTTTGTTCTCTGTTCACACGGTGGAAGACATAGTCTCCTCCTAGCTCCCAAGTTTATAAGCTATAGACTCAGCTACCCAGAGAGGCTAATGTTCTCTTTCTGGGTCCCCATCCCAAATTCCAAGAAAGGTACTCTGATTGGTCCATTTTGTGTCAATGGCCCATTCCTGGAACAATCAGCTATGTTCAGGGGCCAGGGTAAAGCAGTAGAAATATAATACACTTTTAATACAATGCCTCTGGACAAGATGAGCAGATTCCAGAGAACAGGGCTGGGTAAGTCAAAGGATGTCTGCTATATCCTTTCTCCATGCCTGTGAAATAAATAGCCTTCCTTCTTTCCTTCTTTGTTTTCTCATACGATCAGTAAATGTCTCAGGCAAAGTGCTAGTGCTAGAAATACAGCTTTGACTAAAACCTGGTCCCTACCTCAGAGATCTTACAGCTGAGCAGAGAATACAAGTATAGGAAAACTTCTACTTATCCCTTACAACCCAGTTCAAATATCACTCACATTATTTGGAGAAGTCTTCCCTGACCCTCTCCCCAAACCCAATTCTCACAACTTTGTTGGTGTTACCCTCTTCCTCAATTCCCTGTTGTTCCATGTACCTACTTCTACTATAGTAATCGCATTTCATAACAGTTTTGTTTCTATGATTCCGTCTCCGTAGCATGTAAACTCCTGGAAAAAAGAGATGGCTTTTAAATTCAGAGTAGTTGGCCCAAGGCACGTGTTCAGTGAATGTCTGTTGATTGAAAGAACTGCTTTCCTTTAGGAAAGAGTGTGGTCTCTAGGCCTCTACCTCCTCTGAGGTGTAAGGCCGATGAGGGGACATTGCAGAGCTGCATGTATCAGGGTAAATGGCTTGGCATCTTTTGGGAGGACAGGGCTACCATGGGCACACAGCCTGTTGCATATGAATAGGTGTTGGAGGAATTAGCCTACTGAGAGCAGTAACTGATAGCCCTCAATAGTCCCAGCAAGAAATGCCTCACAGCTTGTTTTATTATACAAAAGGCAGGTCAGACCATTAGCTTGAAGGCCTTTTTGACTCTTTGGGCTTTACTTCTTAAAAGGGAAGCTTAGTACCAACATCTCTCCTTTCTGAATATTCCATTATTCATTATTTCCCTTCCCCATCAAACCCCTATCTGTGATAAGTTCCAACTGAGAGTATCAAAATTCTTAGTTTATTGGAGAGAAAAATAAGTAAAATAAAATTTGCCCCAAGCACCCTTTGAGTGATTCACAGAACAATTAGCAGCACCCAAGTTTGATTTAAATGATATATATATTTTTTAAATTAGAAAATTTCTTAAAGTATTTAGCCAGGGCTTGTTATGTTCATAGAACTGACTCATGGTCATTTTGGATTTTTGAGTGAATGCCATTGTTAGTTTTGAGCTTTCAACACTACATAATTGGCACCCAAGAGCTCCACATTTTTCTTTCTTCTTTTTTCCCACGAGTCAGCTGTGAGTGGCAGGAGGTAGGTCTGTGCTTCCCTTCTGATGAGTTCCTTGCCCCCCTCGCTGGGTTGTATATTCCAAGGTGCTGGATGATTAGGGTATTTGGTAGGAGAGTTTTTTCTATTGTATTTGCTGTAGCATTCACTTCCTTTGCATTTTCTTCTTATTATACATTTTGACGAGAAAACCATTGGAAATAATTTCCTTCTCATTCTCTCCCCCCACCTTTTTTGGGGGGAGAGGAATGGCTCAAACAATGAACAATTAGCAGAGAGTTTTCTGCTAATCATGATGCCTTTAGTTTCCTCCTTTATAAAATGAGGTTAACAGTAGAGTATATTTCATAAGGTTGTGGGGAAGAAATGAGAAAATAAGTAAGAAAATATGTATAAAACAGCTAGAGTACTGTGTGACCTAGTAAGTGCTCAGTAAATGTTAGCTATTATTAATTTCCCTAAGACTCTCCAGATGCTGACACTGTGCAAACTGGATACAAATGAGTCAGGGTTCATCCTTATACACCTGCTGGCTCTCTTGTGCCACCGTCTTCCATGGCACTCAAAACCCTGAGAAGTCACCAGCTATGGTCTCCAACCCTCCAGACTAAAACTGCTCTTATCCCAAACTTAATATCTACAAATAAATGGAAATCCTCTATATGTATGTATTTTCAGTCTGTTGCCAATGAATTTTTACTTCCATTTGTCTCTCACTTAAAGTGATCTTTCAAGTTAAACAGTGAGCAATTGCTGAAAAAGGACCATTAAGAAATCTGGGTTCTAATTAACTTTATCTCTGATTGTTATGTAGCTCTGAGTCACTGTATTTTTGGTAAACAAGGGTAAGAGCTACAAAGATTAATGAAGGTTGTCAAGACTGGTGGAAGAACAAAACTGAAAATTTCCATAATGATATCTTATAAATCCAATGCTTTGCTTCATTTGTTTGCATAGAGCCTGGTGAAGCTGGAAGAGTTACTTCTGTTTTGGTGTGTAAGAAAACTGAGCACAGAGGAACAGAGGCTCTTCTACATGACTTTGTTTCCACATTCCTTCCTATGCTCCAGCCCTCTGACAGAGCCCTCCCTGCCCTGTAATGGAATTGTTTGTTTCTTGAATCCTTCTCCCACCAGAATGAGACCTTCTTGAGGACAGAGCCCCATCTCATTCATCTCTGTGTCTCTAGTGTCCAAGGCACATAGTACATGCCCAGTAATGTAGATGAATGAATGGATGAATGAATGAATGAAAAGAGAGTCAAGACCAAAGACTTCATCCTATGATTCTCAGGCAAATGTTTGTTTGCTCCTTTTACACAGCTTCCCACCCTGCATTGACCAGGAAGTTATCAGAGGAAAAGGAGAAATGACGACTTATGAAGTTATAAGCAGGAAGTGCTGAACCAAGAATATGAAATTTTTGTGTATTTTATTTTTTTTAGGTGGGACACTCAAAGAATCATCTAGTCTGACAACATTAATCAGTCACCATAGATTTATTGAGGATTTGCTTGGGCATTGAGCTCTGTGATGCAGGCTTGTTCTCTAGTTTGGGAGATAGGAGGAATGGATGTGAACAGGTTGCCCAGGGTCAACAAAGAGAATTGAATGTTCTAAGAGTAGGAGATAGACGATGACCTCTTGGAAGAGGCTGGATTTGGCCTGGGTCCAAAAGGGTCAGAGGGAGTAGCTCTCCAGCAGAGAGGATGCTAGGAGAGGGGAGGCACCAGAGTGAACAATGTTGGATGTACTTGGGGACTACTGGGGCTGGGTGCTCAACTGGATTCTCCATGGAAACCACAGGACATTTCAGGTGGGTAAGAACTTCCCTCATCTCTTCTACTCTGCTCTAAGCTTGTTTACTGTCACTCTGTATAATGGTTAAAATGCACTCTTCTAATGATTGATGACTGGAATTACCTAATAGTTTTTCATCATAAGAGTCAATATTAAAGATGCCATAAACAAGAAGAAAGTTATTTCACCAAAGGAATTGGCAAACTGAAACATGCTAAAATCTCTCTCTGAACATCACTTGTCACCCATTCCCAGCACAGACAGTCAGACACAAAAGGGTTTAAGTTTACATTTTTTTATCTGCCACTTTCTAGATAAACTTTTCAAGTTATTCAACCCTATCTGAACCTTAATATACCTAGTTGTACCACAGAATAAAAAAAGCTATGTTGCAAAACTGCTGTGAGGATAAAATGAGAAAATGTAGGAAAAGTTCTTGGTATGCAGTTGGTGCACAATAGCTGCTTCATTAAATGCATTAGGTTCAAACTCATATGCCCACAGGCAGATGATGTGAATGAATGGAGACTAAGTATAGGATGTGTATAAGGGCCTAATGGGGACTATGGCAAAATAGTTGTTGCACATGTTCTCCAAAAAGAACAGCTGCTATTCAGAGCCATCTAATTATTGCCACACTGGAATTGAATCTTTGTGTTGTCAGATGTTTCTTTATTTAAAAAAAGAAGCCAGTTATCAAAAATTTTATATGAAATCCTTTGGTTTCAAAAGTGGCAACTGTGGCAGAGATGGCTAATTGCCCCCAGGATCCCCTATTCCCTGCTTTCTCTTTGGTCTACAGCCCTCAAGTTTTAGTTAAGCCCATGTTCTTCCCCTTCCCTCTACCTCCAGCAGCTAGATATTATGCTTTCCAGCTTCCCTTGCAGCTAAGTGTGGCTACTTACCAAGTTTGTTCAATAGAGCATGAAGATGAGTGACATGTGCAAATTTGTGGTCATGTTCTTAACAAAGAAGCTCCTTGAATTCCACTTCATTTTTTTCTTTTCCTACTGGTGGTGCACCTGTTTCAACCACATGGATGAATACATCATTTTCAGGGACAGCTGAGAGCAGCCAGATAGGGGTAGATTTGCCTACACCCCTATATAGCCTACCAGTCCAGATCTTTACTGTGAGAGAAGTAAATGTCTATCTCATTTAAGCTACTGTTATTTGGTCTCTAATAAAACAGCAGGACCAATATACTAAATAATACAACTAATTCACAATGTTCAAAAACAAAGGGTATATATACGCATATAATCTATTTATGGGCTGAATTTGCTGTTGGGATGTTATTTTTTAAAAGAATTAAACAGTGTAAGACCCAATCCGTGCTGCATAGAAATTTTAGTGCCACTGGAAAAGCCAGACTGGTATACAAAGCAATTAGCACATGATACAAAACAGAGTGCACAGACTCTGAGTGCTATAAGAATTCAAATGAAGTAGGTACCAACTAGAGACTTTGTGCATCCTTTGCTACATCACTGGCAGTGCATTTGCCACTACCAGGAACCCTAGCGTAGCAACAGTCAAGGTGGTGCAGGCTGGACAGGAGACAGGTGCATCCTATGCCTGTGACAGGTGTGTTCTATGTCTGCTGACCCCAGTCACTCTCCAGGAGAAGAAATGGGAAGCCTGGGGCAGGTGGTGCTCGCATTGTCGAGCACCTACATTTTATATCCATTGTATCATTTAAAACACCCTTCCCCCATTGCAGGTGAGGAAGCTGTGGCTGAGAGAGATGAAATAACTGTCCTATAATTGTTAATAGAACAGGGCTTCAAACTTGAGACTGTTGGATGTGAAGTCATTTCTTCTTTCTGCTGCCCAACCATAGTATCTGCTTCCTTGGTGGGCCCCAGCAGGCTGAACCACATTGTTAATCATATCAAGGAAGGTAAAGAGGAAAAATAAATTCTGGGATCTCTTTTTGACATTATAGGCATTGCTCGAAATAAATTCATGAGGAAGAAATTCAAGGAGCGAGAGGCAAAGGATGAAGCGGAAGAAGTGTTTTTTTTTTTTTTTTAAAGTTTAATCACATTGAATAAACTTAGAAGAAATAAATGGTATTCAGAGCATCATTTTCTTGAGGTTCCCACAATGCATTTTGATCTCTAAGAAGAGAGGCTCATTAAACAGGAAGATTATCTGCTTGTTTGGGATGACAAATCTATCCTTATAATCATGGCTGCAAATACTTGGGAGCCTGATCATAAGCACATTTTCATAATCTTTGCAAAGATTAATGAATGATAATTACTTTATTCAGTGGCAAGAACTGGTTTGGAGTATGCGTCATAAAACAATTTCTGCTATTCATATTCTAAAATGAATCTATATAATGCATTACTTATAATTCCTATGTTTTTTTCCCCTCCCTTCAGATTCACTAGTAGACTCTCTTCATTTTATAGTATAAAGTAACTCAACGATTTCATGACTGTCAGTTACTGCATTAAAAAAAATCATACTTTGGGTTTTAGATCTCCGGTGAGCCAGGGCCATTCCTCAATATTTGTTGACATTGTGGCTGCAGGAATCTTTGCTTCCTTCAAGTTAAATGAGCTCCAATTTCAATATCGAAGTTTTGGGAACACCAAAGAGCAGTTCTGAAATTACACAGTTGATGTTCTTAATTGCAATGTGGAGACCATTGCTGAGTTGCAAATTAATAAAATTTTTCTGAAGTGGAAAGGTCATATTCAAAGAGACTGTAGGATTTAAGCAATAAAAACCTGGGAAGGCGTGTACATTTGCACAGTAAAATATTTACCCTGATGCAACCCTGATAATTAGTGAAGAATAAAAACAAGATCTCTGAGCAACCAGGACAAGGTTAGACATGGGAGAGGCAGGACGTGGGGGGTGTCCAGCAGAAATGTGGGGGAGGGACCACATGCCACATTTGTCCCATATACATTTCCTCCATGCCCCAAGGCGACAGAGACAGGAGAGCCTCTTTTAGTGCTAACTGTGCAAATTCCTCTCCCCTCACTTCTCAGGATAAAAGCCATATATGGAAGCAGAGGCCATGGAAACAGAACTCGGTTTCCTGTTCAATCTCTCAATCCCTTTAAAATTCTCTTCTTTTAGCTACAAACTCACACCCCTCCTGGAGGTAAAACTCATCCCTACAGATGTTACAAAAGACACCATTTAAGCAATATATGTAGAATAGGTTCTTATAATTCTTTTTCCACTGCTAAGTAACCTCTCATTTCCCACCTGAACTTCAGCACTCATTTCACCTCCAGTTCACTGGCCCTCAGCACCTGTAAGTTTTCATTCTTTTTTCTCTTCTTGGTTTTTCTACTTTTTCATGATGATTTGCTTTAGCATTTCTGCTTCACAGAGACTCATTCTGCCAGGATCATTAATCTTCTTTCTTTAGTTTTTCTTGTTACAAGGCCCCAGAAATACTCCCTTTCTAACAGCCCTATGTATGATCTCCTCCTATGATCCTATTTTCTGACTCAGAAGCTTTCGTTTGAGGAGTTGCCCTCTGGCACAGATGACCTTTTCAGCTCAAGAAAGGCCATGTCCTCATGTCCTTAAGAAGCAGAGACAGTTCTCTTGCCTCTCAACATTTTTGTACCTCAAAAGGGGGCAGAGCCTGCGCCTTTAGCTTAATCTCTTTACATCCCAATTCCCATTTTTGTTCTAAAACAGATGCCAACCCTCCCCCTCATCAGTGTATGCACTGTATCTTGCACTTTACCAACTTTGAGGCAAAATTCAGCTCCCTCACTGGTTTCTACAAGAAATTCAAGGAGGTCTACTGAATGTTTGTGGGGTCTCAGGGAAAGGTTCCCTCACAAAGCACACAGCATTTCTCTTGAAAAATCTATTAGTCTTGTTTCTTCTTCCATCTTCCCTCCTTCACCTACAGCTTAGACAGGGATTCTGCTTTTCTGCTGATACTGATCCTGTTCATAGCTCTGCTGCTTTTACTCCATGCCTCCTAATTTCCTTGGCATCCACTGTTTCCTCTCTTTATTATGTAAAGTATCTCTTTGCTCCCCTGAAGGAAATCTAGTACTCAGCCCAATACCCTTTTCTGGAGTCTGATTCTTCTGGATTTGGATGAGTGGGCTTATCCAACAGCTTTGCAGCAAAGCTAGCTTTCTCCTAATAGAAGAATTCTCTGGCCAGCTGCTATTACAAAAAGATAAATATTTCTGCATATCATTACTCATAAAATGGGATTATTAATACTTCATAGGTTTGCTGAGAGAATTAAAAGAAATAGTGAACATGGAAGATTTAGCACAGCCCAGTTTATCATCATCATCATTGAATGGAATCAGATTATGCAATTGTTATCTGTTCTCTCTCTGGGACTGTGTTGCTACCTGCATTCCAATACTTACAGCCTGAGTTGTCTGAGGTTGTTCCCAGATTTGAGCTCCCCAAGGGTAAGCACTTCATCTTATCCCTCCTTATATCTCCATCACCTGCTGCAGTATGCAGTGCACAGTGATGCACAATAAATGTTTGTTGAACAATTGAATCTTTGGCCCGAGGAGCTTCTGGTACATTCTGAAACAGCACTATATGTGGAGAAAAATACATACCTGAGGAGGAATGAAAACTAAGGTCCAGGGTCATTGCTGAAAACTCTTCAATACACTGAAAGCACTTTGCAGGCGGGGGACAGGAGGGGCAGGGCTCCCTCATTTGTGGATCCCCAGTGCCCAATGCCATGGTGGGCACAGAGGAGGTGCCAAGTCTCCCTCACCAGAATAGACTTCTCACATTCACTTTATTTGTTAGCAACTTAAATGTTTAATTTTTAAACTTAGTAAGTTTTTTCTGTTTTAAGAAGTAACCTTTAATGTCAGTGAATGAGGCTCTAATTGTATGAACTATTTATCATGTTACCTACTCACAGCAAAAGGATGAAATCTAAGAACCTCTGTGCTTTCACCAAGTTCTCATTCTGATTTGTGCCCCTGGTTTTCTTTTCATTGTTTGAACAAACAGTCCCATGTCTAACTGTGAATGGGAGGAGGAAAGATCTAATTGTGTGCAACTCCTCCTCTCTGTGCTCTGCTTCTCCCGGACCCAAGAGGAGTGTGTGTGGGGAAGGGCTGGGCTAAAACATTGAAGCATCCCAGGAAAATGCTGAAATTTGGTGTCCTATCAATCTGGTATTCTTAAACATTCGTTCATCAGAGGCCAAGGACCTGTCTCATGGGGAAAGGATGCAGATTGCCCATGGGGAAAAGATGCAGCTCTAAGCAATTCATATCAGTCCCAAAGTTGTGTACCCAACTTAGACAAAAGAAATCCCTGCATTAACCCAACCAATTTTCTTAGAAGACAGCTCATGAAAGTGCTGTCTTATGTTACTTGAATGTGTTCCTGGGTGGGTAAGGGGCTCATCCAAAACCAAGTGGTTTTTAAAAATATTTTTTTCTAACTACATAGACAAGCACACTGTAAAGAGTTCTTGTGAAATACATTTTTTCCAACTCATTAAATTTCCAGTGATATCTTAGTATCTATTATTGATTGATACTCCAGCTGGTGTTACCTTAATATTCCACATTTAGCTTGGGAGGTAGTTGAACTCTGGCCCAAGAAAAGTATCTTCTAAATGTATGATTCCACTTATTACATTGGAAGATATAATATGAATGTTGATATGATTTCTTATTAATTTTGATCACCACAATTTTTGGTGTATAGTATTTGTTTTATTTTTATTTTTTTATTGAGGTATAGTTAATTTACAATCTTGTGTTAGTTTCAAATGTACAGCAAAGTGATTCAGTTTAGTATTTGTTTTATTATTCCAGCAGCTGATGTTTGTTAACTCCGAGGTTCTGAATTGCTCTTCCAGGTTTTATGTCTCTAAAAAGGAGGTCCTGGAATAGCATTCTGGAGCATTCCCCAGAAAAGTAGCCCTGATAAGTGTGGTCTGACTGACTGAATAAATACATGAATGGAACACTATCTGGCTGATGAAAGATCTTGCTTTTATTTGGGGCTTTTATACCTTGAGCTGCTGCTCAGATTTATATAACTGTTAATGGGAATAATGATTTCTACCATGTTTCTTTATAATGGGAAAAGTCAGTTATTAAATGATCTTGTTCTGATATGTAGAATGCAAAATTTTGGTGCTAAAAAAGACCTTAGAAATCTGTTGCAACCACTTCCTTTTACAGATGAAAATCCTGAGGCCAGAGGTTACAAGACTTGCTTAGGGTGATCTGTCATACAGGAAGAAGCTCTTTCTCTTTGGCCTGTGTTGGTGACTGTCATTGTTACTATTTGCCATTGTCAGCATTTTGTCAGGTTTTCTCTAATTGTAGCAAATCTGAGGACTCCATGCATTTGGTGGAGTTAAGTTACTCCAAGCCCCATGCCAATCTCTGTGTGATTAATTAAGCTAGCATTCGAGGGCAAGGAAAGTTGATAAAATCCAATCTCTTGTAGAAAATTAGCAGACTCATCAGTTGTAGGGGTATTCTGAGAGCCAGATGGACACCTGACAGAATCACATCAAATTTTCATAGAGGCAATTAGTTTCTTCCTCTTTGAGCCATTCAGTTATACACTAACAGTTAAACCCCAGCCTACAACATTAAAATGTGATTAGCCCTTTGCTAATAATGCAAAAGAAACATCAAGATGATTATGAGGGAGGAGTGAGTAGGTCTGAAGTACAAGGGGGATTCATTGTATGTTCAGTGTTCACTCACCACTGGATGAGATGGCAGAATCTCTTTGGTGAGACACATCAGCCATTCATTTTGTTAATAAGAATAGGGAGCTCTGTATCTCATATCTTTGACTTCTGCCAAGGAATTTTCTAAAACATTATGTGCTATTCTGGTTCAGATACCAGTCAAAAGTGACTTTTCAAGCAATGCTTGAAAAGGTTGAAACAACTGGGACTATTCAGGCTGAAGAAGAGAGAGCTGAACGGTACCCGAGAGTAAGCTACTGCAGGCAGAATTTTCTAGGCAGGGCAGTGATACTCATTCTTTACCTACACTGAAGCCACAACAGACAGAAACTAGATTAAAGTTTAGTGGGCTCTGGGTTAAAAATTAATTACCATTAATTGAGGACAATACTATTTAGAACTCTTGGTTGAAAGGGAGAGAAAGCCAATTCAGACTTATTCAAGTGAAAAAAGAATTTGTTAGGTCTTTAGCTGACAAGATCATGGGTTTATCCACTTCAGGGAAGGCTTGGTTCAAGTTCTCAGTCCTGTTATTAGGACCCACTTTCTTCTGTCTTCATCTCCTATCTGGCTTGCCTTTCTCTTTTTTTCCCCTCCCTCCCTCCTTTCCTCCCTCCTTTCCTCCCTCCGTTCCTTCCTCCCTTCTTTTCTTTCAAAATAATTTGAGATGAAATTAACATAATATAAAGTTAACCTTTTTTTTTTTTGCAGTACGCGGGCCTCTCACCGCTGTGGCCTCTCCCGCTGCGGAGCACAGGCTCCGGACGCGCAGGCTCAGCGGCCATGGCTCACGGGCCCAGCCGCTCCGGGGCATGTGGGATCCTCCCGGACCGGGGCATGAACCCACGTCCCCCGCATCGGCAGGCAGACCCCCAACCACCACACCACCAGGGAAGCCCCTAAAGTTAACCATTTTTAAGTGGACAATTTTAGTGCATTCACAATGTTGAGCGACCATTACCTCTACCTAGTTCCAAAACATTTCCATCACTCCAAAGTAAAAGGCTTACCCATTAAGCAGTTTCCTGCATCTCCCCCTGACCGCCCCCATCTCCCAGTCCTTGGCAACCACCAATCTGTATTCTATCTTTATGGGTGTATCTATTCTGGCTATTTCATATGAATGGAAATATGTGACCTTTCACGCCTGGCTTATTTCACTTAGTATCATGTTTTGGAGATTTATCCATACTGTAGTACATGTGAGTACTTCATTTTTTTAATGGCTGAATAATATTCCATTGTATGTATAGACCATAATTTGTTTATCTATTGATCCACTGATGGACATTCAGGCTACTTTCGTTTTTTGTTTTTTAGTGGCCCATACCAGGCTATTTTCATACTCTGGGTGCTGTTAATAGTGTGCTGCTATGAACATGTGTGTACATGTACTTGTTTGAATACTTGTTTTTAATTCTTTTGGGTACATGCCTGGGAATGGAATTGCAGGATCATGTGGCAATTCTATGTTTAGCTTTTTGAGAAAATGCCAAACTGTTTTCCACAGTGGCTGAACCATTTTACATTCCCACTAGCTATAGGAAAAGGTCCAAATTTCTCCACATCCTCACCAACACTTCTTACCTCCTTACCACCCCCACCCCCTTTTTGATGATAATCATCCAAGTGGATGTGAAATGCCACCTGATTGTGGTTTCGAGTTGTGTTTCCCTAATGACTAATTATGTTGAGTATATTTTCATATACTTTTTGGCCATTCTTACATCTTCTTTAGAGAAACACCTGCTTTCTCTTGCAGGCTTTAATCATGGTAGGGTCACTAATCAAATCGTCTGCCTGGGATGAAGGAGATTCCCGGAATGCAGGACTTTCAGATTTAAAACTAAGAAAGTCTCAGCAAACCAGGGCAAGTTTGTCACCGAAGTGCTGGGAAAGGTGATTTGTGGAACCTCAGGCTTACAGATTTTACAGTTTAGGCATCAGAGCAAGAAATAGCATAATTATTCCTTAATCTTGGGAACAACGATGGCCATTCTGTTTGACCATTCTAATTGGCCTGACTTGGAATGGAGGTACATCCCAGGCAGATAAATTACTTGGACATATTTATGCATGTGTTCACCTTAAGTTGAAGGATTAGCTTCTTCTCAAAAATTAGGGATGGAGTAGGATTACTGTGAAACTGGGGTGGTGATTCTTCAAATATAGGGATGCTTGGCAGACACATATATGATCATTACAAACATTGATATGCACCAGCTATTGTGCTTGATGCTTGCACATAGATTATTTCATTCAGCCCTTACAATAACCCTTCTAGGTAGATATTAATACCCCAGTATTAGACATGACAAAATCGAGCCTTAGAAAAGGTGTTACCATGCTCACAGTCACGTAAGTGCTGGAGAGAGAATTGTTTCTTTTTTCTTTTTGAGATATAATTGATGTATATCATTGTATTAGCTTTAGGTGTGCAGCAATGATTATATATATATAGGGAGAGAGAGAGAGAAAGAAATGATTTAGGCTAAGTTTTAATATAACACAGTATAAAAAATAATTTTCACACAGCAAGGAGAATTCAACTTCAGAAAATGTTGAAGAAGGTTCCTTCAGAGAACTTTGTATCAGTCAGGGTCCATTCAGGAAAATGAACCAAACCAGTTATTTTAATAGAAATTTTAATGAAAGAAATTTGTTAAAAGGTATTTAGATAAAGACAAAAGGGAACACTGAGGTAACATAAGTATAGCAGTTTTAGGAACAGAGGCAAGAGGTTGGGGCCATTAGAATCTAGATTCTGGGAGAAGAGGCCCAGGCAGCTAGCCTGCTATCTCTGCTGTCTCTGAAGTGGTGCAATAAGGCTGGTTCTGGGAGTGTGGAAAACATTTGAAACTGGAACCAACTACTGCTGCAGGTACAGAAAGCAAAAAAAGAGGCAGTCTTTCCCCTCCTGCAGACTTCCAATCTCTCTCTAGCACCCACTGTTGGCAGAGCCTAATAGAGCACCAGCTGGCAAAGCAGAAATACCATTTACAGGTTCCCTGGTCCAGGATCACAAAGCAGATTGTAGCAGGATGGGTTGAGAGTTAAGAGACAATAGCTTAGGGGCACTGTGGTGGCACAGTGGTTAAGAATCCGCCTGCCAATGCAGGGAACACGGGTTCGAGCCCTGGTCCAGGAAGATCCCACATGCCGCGGAGCAACTAAGCCCGGGTGACACAACTACTGAGCCTGCACTCTAGAGACGGTGAGCCACAACTACTGAGACCGTGTGCCACAACTACAGGAGCCCGCGTGCCTAGAGCCTGTGCTCTGCAACAAGAGAAGCCACCGCAATGAGAAGCCTGTGCACCTCAACGAAGAGCAGCCCCCACTCGCCGCAACTAGAGAAAGCCTGCCCACAGCAACAAAGACCCAATGCAGCCAAAACTAAATAAATAAATTAGAAAAAAAAGAGACAATAGCTTAATTACCAACATTGCCTTTAAAAGAGGAAAACTCAGAGTTCACAGTAAAACTGTTCATATATAAAATTAGAAAGATGGTTGGATTTTGTTTTTAATAATCCCAGAAGTTTGTATTTTCTGAATTTAAGTTTACTTTTCTAGATTTGAGGAATTAACATAATTAAATTCTACCTTCCTCTGTGCAGGTGATTACCAGGCCTCTCCCTGGTCCTACCCCAGATAACATCATGCTTGAAACTTTCAGACCATCTCAAATTCATTTCCACTCTGTAATTTATCCATTGAAGTATTGCTTGAAACTGATGTGGAAAGATCAAAAGCTTTGAAATCGGGAATGTGTGGATTCACTCTTGCCTCTGCCACTTTGCTTGTGGATTAACCTTGGGTGAGTTAATTAGTCTTAATTTCCTCATCTTTTAAAGGAACATAGATAACACATATCAATATAATAGCGTTTTTATAAGATTTACATGAAATAATGTATAAAAAACAACTGGCAAGCTGTCTAGCACAACAGTGATGCTTACTTAATAAAAAGAAATTCTACTTCTTGCTCTTTTTACTCAACTCTTCTACTTGAGAACAAACAATGAGTTTCAGACAGATCATCTCCCTGAATGCAGAATCTCACTTTTGCAGCAGCAACAAAGATTGGACAGGCATTGGTGTTCCCACATAATTTCCATCAGCTCCCTCAGATAACCCACTGATCTAAGTGGCAGTATGATCACTTGCTATGTCATCACAACCAAGACAAGTTTCCTACTTTCTCCTTCCAACTAGAATGCCATCCTTGGGCTCCCTCCTATGGAGAAAGTCTGACTTCAAGACTTGTTGTCTTCTTCTTGTTTCCCTGAACTGCCCTAAGATTTCTTTATTAAGAATTGATGGCAAAGACCCATCTTCAGATGAAGCAAGGTGGACTTTGGTGAATTGTGTGCATTCCAAGCTTGTACTTCCAAGCTTGGGAGATGGTATTTCTGAACTACCAGAAGTGTCCCCTCCTTGGGAAGTACGGGTGAGCAGTGATGCTGGCAGAAGTGCCAAGTATTCCTTGGGTCACTTTATAATGAAATTATAATTGGAAAAATAGTCATGGATGTGTAGAAGTCTTGGGTGCCTGCCTCAAAATACTCTCTGGAGGGTAACAGAGAGACAGAGGCAGTTGCTTTAGTTTCAGGAAATGAGGAATTGGGTCATAATTTGCCTTTACCTCATTAGAGAGTGTAAGCTTACTGAGCATCTCCTGTCCCCTCCCTGCCTTTTATTGAACCAGAGATTTGATGTGTATCTCCCAAGAGATTTCATGAATGCAGTTTGTGAGGGGGACATTGCTCCCTGAGGATCCCCTGAGGAGCAAGTTTTAACACATGCTGTTACCACGGCTTTTCCAGGGAGCTCAGTTCTTTTGGCTTTAGTGTCCTAATAGGTCTCTTTGCACATGGGAGTTAATAACCCGTGAAAACTCAAATTTAAAAACAAAATCATCTTTGAGTCACATGAGGGCAGAAAAGCAGGGCAACACTCTAGCTGCCTTCTTTTAAACAATTTGTTTCCTTTTTTTTCTATTTGTTTGTTTCTTCTCAACTTTTTATCCTTTCTTTGAATCAAACTGCTTCCTGGACTGTAAACTCACTATGTTGCTTTTCAACCTGGATTGAATTTTTACAGCAAGTCGTAAACCCTTGGAAATAGGATTTATAATGGAAACGCTGACACAGGCCTAGCTAGCATGTCCAGAGAGGTGTTCTAATAATACTGGAGGGTAATATTCTCCAAATCTAATACTCTATAGATTTTTCTCCTGCTGTGATCCATACTGACCCAATTCTTTCTCTGATTTCTTCAGTGCCAAAACCTGTGGCCTGCCATGTCCCTGACTGACAAAGTCAAATGCCCTTTGGGCACGTTTGGGTCACATTGGTATCTGGCAGAACATGACACAGTTAATTCCTATAGGCACAGACTTGGGTGAGAGGGTGTCCTGGAAGGAGACCAAATCCCTGGAATGAAGCAGATTTGGGATGGAGAGGATAGGCACAGCTGGCTGTGACTAGTCTAGTAGGCAGAACCTCACAGGAGGGAGAGTTTCCAGGTAAGCAGACAGGCTGCTCTGGCAGGTGTGTGGAACACAGTGATGGGGAGCCAGGAAGCATTAGTAGAAATCCAAGCAGGTAGCACAGTTTTAGTCTCTGGCTATGATTCCCAGGGGTGGGAGAGGGTTGGGGTATAACTTAAAAAAAAACATAGTCTTTGCCCCCAGTTCCTGGTATAGAGCTTCAGAAACCCTTGGAATTTCCTGAGTGATGGGAGTGTCTTGTGTTATTCACAAAGAGCCCCTTTCTCCATACCTGAGTTTATGCTAGTGAGATGACTCAAGGTGGCCCCTCAGATAGTTTCCAGGGAAAGGCTGGCTACCTACTGTGACTAGAGTTGTCACTTTCAGCCCACTCTTCAATTTCTGGGGAGGTAAGGAGGGATGGAGATTAAGTTCAATCACCAATGACCAATGTCTTAGCCAATCATGCTTAATGAAGCCTCAGTAAAAACTCTTGAACAACAAGGTTTGGGGAGCTTCCAAGTTGATGATCACTTTGACATGAGGGGGGCTGGTGCACCCAGAGAGGTCTTGGAAGCTCTGCACTCCCTCCACTCCCACCCCGCTGCCCTCGGCTTCTCTTCCATGTGGCTGTTCTGAATCATAAGTACAGAGTTTCCTGAGTTCTGTGAGTAGTTTTAGTGAGTTATCAAACCTGAGGATGAGCCATGGGAACTCCCACATTTATAATCAGCTGAGCAAAAGAGCAGGTATCCTAGGGACCCCATTTACAGTTCATGTCTTGTGGTATCTTATAGTTAACCAGTAGGGTCTGTGCTAACTTCCATACTTAGCTCATGAATTGAATTGAGTTGTAGGGCACACAGTCAGAGAATTTGAGCACTGGTTGTTGTTTGGAAAATGACATAGGAATCAAGGAGAGGGAGACATTGGTAGGAGCAAGATAGGGCCCAAATCCCAGGAAGAGAAAGACGTGGAATCACATGCTAGTTCTGTTATTTACTAGATCTGGGACAGCCAAGTGAAACTCTCAATTTCTGTTTTCCCATCTGTAAAATGGGCATAATAACCTATTTGTTAATTGGATGCATTCTCTCTTTTTCATGATTAGTATGTAGATAATCAAAAATATTTGTACAATGAATGCGTGAAGAACTCAGAGTAAATAGACAATCTACACAGGGCCTAAAACTCAGGGAACAAACGAGGAACTGAGCTATGTATCTGGGTACATAGTTAAGGTTAGAGCTGCAGGGAAGTGTGTCTTAGTCCGAAGTATATATACAAAGCCACTCAAGTCCCTTTACCATATTACACCTAAAATCAGGATTAGGTGATCAGGAAGCCCACAAGTAAAAGTTAGAAGACCCAAGTTATGAGGAGAAGGCTATAGATGGTCTCATGGGTTCCTGAGAGGAAAACTGTTGGTTGGAAAAGTTGGGAGCTTCCTGGGTGAAATCTGAAACTGGCCCCATATATGAAGGGCAAGGAGACACCAAGACAGAGGGAGATCGCTCCAGATTTGTAGGTGGCAGGTTTAATAAGCAAGAGAACTTACATATGAGGCTTGTCTTGGGCAGCTGAAAGACGAGTAGATTTTCACATCCCCACCTGAATCTTAAAAGTTTATGTAGAAGCCTTAATGGGGTTCAGTCATGTATTCGATCATTATGTATTCAGCAACACATTACTCTGTCAAGGCTGTGTCCTTGAAATGGCTGTGGGAATGGTGGGCAGAATGTACATTCAAGGATGGATGGGGAGGGGCGAGGAGTCTCCACTGCCGGGTCCAGCTCACGGGTCAACCATTGGTCACATCTTCTTGATGGCCTCCCCCAACAACAAATGGAGAATGTACCAGGCACACATCTGAAACATGGGAATTGATTAGTAAGTGTTACTAGGTATTATCACTGCTTTTACTATTCTTCTTTCTGAGAGAGCGAGTTCAGTAGTAAAGCAGGGGTGGGTGGGAATTCTATGAGCATCCTTAACAGTTTCTAGGAAAACCAGAGCCTAGGAAGGAAGACGAAAAGAGCAGACATCTCTCCAGAGCAGCTCCAATTCACCCCAGACTGCGTGGAAAAGCTCCACTGAGCAGCTCCAATTCACCTAAAAATGCTTCCCATTGTTCATCATTTCTTGTCAGAACGTGGAAGCACCATTTCTTTCGGCCATGGCTTTGTCCATGTTCCACCAGGCCTTGCCCCAGGTTGAAGTGCTGCTGAAGGAGCCCTGAGCCTTGTGAACTCCTGTTTGAACAGAGGTGTTGGGGTGGGCTTGCCACAATGCCAGGGTGAGCTGAGTACAAAAGCAGCACCAGCTTTGCTTGTCTCTCCTTGGGAGAGCCTCACAGATAGGTCTCACTGTGGAAGGAAAGGGGAAGAGCCAATTGCTTCAACCCCAGAGATCTGCACAGGTGGATGGGTAGTAGATTGGTTTAACTCTTTACATCCAGAGTCTCACCTCCCAACCTTCAGGTGAAGAACCTGAGGCCCAGAGAGAGGTGACTTGCCTAAGGGCACCTGGTTAATTAATGCTGGCTTACAGCACAGTTGGGAAAATTCAAAGTTGTCTTTATGTAAGCTTTTTTTTTTTCTTTGCGGTACGCAGGCCTCTCTCTGCTGTGGCCTCTCCTGTTGCGGAGCACAGGCTCCGGATGCACAGGCTCAGCGGCCATGGCTCACGGGCCTAGCTGCTCCGCAGCACGTGGGATCCTCCCGGACCTGGGCACGAACCCGTGTCCCCTGCATCGGCAGGAGGACCCCCAACCACTGCGCCACCAGGGAAGCCCTGTATAAGCTTTTAATGACAATTTTGCTGACATTGTTTCTGAACAAAATAGATCACAGGTGCTCTTCTGTGGATAGCGAATAGCCAACTGGTAGAGAGCATCAGGATGCCCAGGTCCTCGGTGGGAGCTCAGTGGCCCCTGGACATGAGGGAGAAGCTGGGGAACTCTTTGGAAAGAGGGGTCTCAGGTATGGTTTGGGAGGGGTCACAGTAGCTCTGAGTGCACTCCTTTCCTAATGTGGCCCTTTGTAGGATTCAGTGGAAAACTTCTTTTTTTCCTCTGCTGGTCTTTGGCTCTTCTTTTGATTTTCTTTTAAAGCTTTAGGTAAGCAAGAGCAACAGTTGAAGAGCAGTGTTTCTTCTTGTTTAGCCTGAAGGCTGAGTGCAGTTCTGGCAGTTAACCTCATAAATTTAGACCTTTGAAGAACACGACTTTTTTTTTTTTGGCTGTATGCGGGCCTCTCACTGTTGTGGCCTCTCCCGTTGTGGAGCACAGGCTCCGGACGCGCAGGCTCAGCGGCCATGGCTCACGGGCCCAGGCGCTCCGCGGCATGTGGGATCTTCTCGGACCAGGGCACGGCCCCTGTCCCCTGCATCGGCAGGTGGACTCTCAACCACTGCGCCACCAGGGAAGCCTGCTTTTGTCCAACTTGGCAAGTCTTGAGATTCAGCATTTTCCCAGTGAGGCTTCATCAGTATAGAATGAGAGAGATCGAGGCCGAGGAGCACTCTTTGTCTTCTCTTTGTGCAGATTTATTTTGGTCTCCATAAGACTTAGGCTGCTGCATATGGCCTTCCAGGCTGTGCACTGCACAACTCCAGGGTCATGATCCTAAGATGTGACTGGAACCCCAGTGGAACTCTGGGCCTGGCTGTCACGCTGATGCTGCAGTTTTGGAAGCCTCTGAGGTTCACTAATGATGAAGCTACTGCACTGGTCTCTGCTTCTCTTGGCATTTAACTCCAGCTCTGCCTCTCATGTGGGCTCATGGTGTCTTCCAGCTTCTAGGGAACCCCAAACCAGGGTTCACTCTTTCCGGGTAACAATTGTGACCTGAACTTTGTCCTATCAAAATGTCCTTGCTCTGGATGTGGCATACCTACCAGGACTATTGGCATTTAGAAGGGCACATCTGGAGACAAAATATCAACCTAAAGGAAAAATTTTCCATGGTGTTGGGAGTAGGGGCATTTTGGGAGCAGAGGGGCCTTTGGAGGAAGCTCTGACACTATCCCAGTTACGATGGCCATTTCTGCTTCCCCCCTCCCCCTTGGTGTTCTTTAGCCACGGGAGAGATAATTGCCCAGTTAGTCCCCAAACAGCCTTGTTTGGTTTTGCATCCTCTCAATACCACCTAACTCTGGGTTGGGGCCCTACTCTTGGAAACTGAGCTTGGGCACAGACCCCCTTCTCTTTCTTCCATTCAGGACAGCTGAGACAAAATAGCTTCTTCAAAAAGAACTTTTATGGTGTTTTCGCTGGTGAGCTTTTAATAAAAGACACAGGAACTCTACATAAAAGTTTTTTTTTTCCTAAATTTTTTATAAATGGGCAAAGGAAAAAGAAATTCAGGAATGAAGAGGACTAATAAGGTAGATTAAGGGGGAAAGTTATTTAGGAAATATCAGCTAAAAGAGACAACTAAAAAGGAGCCTAAATTTAAGTACTGAGCTTGCTCTGTCAGGTCAGGAGAGGAGACACCATGTCTATGTAGGTATAAGTGAAAGGAGAAAATGCATTTGTTTGGAAAGAAAATTTTTCCCTACAATTCCAATGGCAAAACAAAACAAAACAAGAAACATCTAATGGTGTATATTTTTGAAATATTTTAATGGGATTTTTTTTTCCTTTGTGAGTTCAAGACTTTCTCCTCACTCAGCTAAGGATATTCATCTGACTGCAGGTATGTTAGGAATGTTTTGGGAATGAATGCAAAAAGAATAGACATATAAAGTAGTATTCAGCTCTGGCATGTAAAATAGAATGCCGTCAGGCAATAGGCTTGAAAACCAGGCATTTTAGCATGATAATGGATTTCCTAAATTAATATAGGTCCCATCTAACAAATCAAGGGCTAAGCCTATAGGATTCACATTATAGAGTTCTCCTGCTATGTAGAGAATGCACCTTTAATCGTGAGAGAATTCAGATCATAGAGTTCTTTCAGTGTGTAGAAAAATATCTCTTTGTTTGCAATGCGTTTTAGCTGCAAGTTTGGAAGGGAAGAATATGTCTTACTGTTTCTGACAGTGTGGTCCCCAGATCAGCAGTATCAGCATCATTTGGGAACTTGTTAGAAATGCAAGTTCCCTGGACCCACCTCAGACCTTCTGAAAAAAACTCTAGGCATAGAGCTCAGAAACTTATTTTTTAAACAAGCCCTCTGGGCAATTCTGATGTACACTAAAATTTGAGAAGCAATGGTCTAGAGAAAACTTCACCGGTTTCCAATCCAGGGCATTTGCGAGGATGGAGGAAAGAGGCATGAAAGATGTATATCCCTATTTTTCTCTTCTCCAAGCTTCAGCTCAGAAGTGGAAGGAGCTTTAGAGCAGTGAGAGTAACACAGAGAGAGCAGGATGCTCTCGCTCATGCTCCTTATCTGGAACTCTGTGTGGTGGCCATCCATTAGGTTGGCCTAACCAGCTGAGGATGTCGCTAGACCTAAAGGGAGTTTGGTGTTGCTGTGGCTAGGCTAAAGAGCTTTGCCTTTTCAGTTTTTTTCTAGGTCTTCTGTGAGTCCCCTGTGGCATAGGCAGGTCCAAGACTGAGCTGAGAGTCCAGCTCGGGGATTTGTCAACAGGAGTGTCTATCTCTATTGGGGATGAAGCGGCTTTGAGCAAAGATTGCAGCAGGGTTCCCCAGGTCAAGGCATTGGGAAGCACAGTCATATCTCAGGGTTCTCTAGAACCAGAAAGATCCACACTTAACTAGGACGGTACTGGTCTCTTGCCAAACTGAAAGAAAATGACACCAACCTTGGGGCGGACACAGAACAGTGCTCCAGGTTCAAGACCAAGTCACCCTCTCTTCCCCTGTTACATGAGTTAATATATTCACTTTTTACTCTAGTTAGTTCAAATGAAGTTTCCACCACTTGCAGTGGAACGCGTCTGGAGAATATGCATCTCAAACTCACTAGTGCAAAATGAAGCGCATCTTCCCAAATCTGGTTCTGCTCTTATTCCATTTCCATTAATGACACCACCACTGATCCCATTATCTAGGCTAGATCTCTAGGTTTCATCACCGACTCTGTCATCTCCCTTCCCCTCTCCCCATTTTTCTCTTGAATCTGATAATTTTTCTTTATCTCAGTTCAGGCCAACATAATCTCTCCTCTGGATTATTGCAATGGCTTCCTAACTAGTGTCCCTGCCATCATCCCTGCCTCTTCCTTCCACTTTCTGCAATCCAGCAAGAGTGATCTTTCTAAAGTGAAATTTCATCATTCAATTTACTGACATCTATTCCAGACACCTGGCCCTTCTTATGCATTGTGTATCTCTGGGAGGCTTTATTAGACATAACATTTTCCTAATAGATTTGACCACAAGGTTTCTTTTAGGCCCAGCGGCCATGGCTCACAGGCCCAGCCACTCCACGGTACGCGGGATCCTCCTGGACCAGGGCACGAACCCGTGTCCCCTGCATCGGCAGGCGGACCCCCAACCACTGCGCCACCAGGGAAGCCCTGACCACGAGGTTTTTATTCATGAAATATTTCATGGGGATAATGTTCTGCTGCATACACTTTGGGAAATAATATTCTAGAAAAATTTAAGGGCAATAGTTACAAAATCTTGCCTCCACTATTAAAAGACTCTAATTTGATTCTTATAGAATGTGCCATTTTAATAATCATGGTTCTGACATTTATTGGATTCTTATTATAGCATAGGCACTGCTAAGTATTTTACATGCATTATCTTATGCAACCTCCAAAATAGGCTTTGAGGTTGCTATTATTATCTGCATTTTATAAATGAGGAATAGAAGCTTAAGTCAATTTGCTCAAATTCACATAGCTGATAAATTGGAGAATTGGTACTTGGAACTAGGATTTTCTTGATTCTGACACCTGTATGTTTAACTACTAGCCAATATTTTTCAAAACGTGTTTTATATAGCCCTGGGGTTCTATAGTTATGCCTCAGAGACAGCTGCAAAGAAGGAACAGGGGGAGAAGGAGATGAGGGGAAAACAAACTCTGTGAAATTGTGGCTCCCTGAAGACCACTTCAACCAGAGCATCTATGCCTTTATCTCTTTCATAAATGGGAGCTCTGTAGAAAAGTTTTCTTGTGCAAATGGTTGGAACATATTGGAAACTACTGGATTACTTGATACTGATATTTAAGGAAAATTTTCTGTCAAGAATCCTTTCCTCCCCATTTCTTCTGATTCTCAAGTTTGCATTTCCATGAAGACACTGAAGGAGCATTTGACTGACACCTGGAATTAGCTCATTCAGCTGGCATCACTGGTAGATTCTGTTTATGTACAGTTTCCTCAGCTGTCTTCTGAATTACATGAAATAGAGTAGGGTGGGTATAATAGAATACTCCGTCTAAGCCTGCTTGTTCCTTATCTCAGATATTAGATTTAGGGAATTACAATTTATTCAGTGGAAAGCTGGCATAAGATATTGAAGGATATTCAGGAGATTGATGGGTCTGAGGAACTTGAAAAGTAAGAGAAAAAAAAAACAAAACAAAGAAAGGAAATACAAGGTGAATAGAAGAGTTTTCAAGGGGCAGGTTCCCAATAAAATTAGTTGGGAATTTGATTCATCATGAAATCCCTTTTATCTCTCAAATATCTATCTTGAGCTGCAGACTGGCTGGCATAGATCTCTGCCATCTGGCTTGGTTCCTTCTCTTCCTCTCCTTGTTATTGTCACTTAGACACCATCTTGTTTCCTGTCAGTCAGGAGCAATCTGCCTAAAGATGCATTTATGCACTGGCTTCAGCATGTTCTTTCTCCTTGATGTAAACCTTCTATACTTCTGGGGATTTCTACTTCCTTTCAATTTCCTGGCTCGGGGCTAGGCCTGAGCTAGACTCATTTCCCTAATCATGGTGGTTAATACCATTGGGCTTCAGTGAAGACTCAGATATTCCTAGTTTGAGTCATCCTAGCAATTCCATAAGTTCCAAGGGATCTGTTCTCTAGTAATATGTTTTTCTAACTGAGGCTTCTGGGAAGTCATTCTGATTGGTTATTTTTTTAACTAGTTAATTAATGCTTCTAATGAATTAGATGTGTTTGATTGGAGGAATTTGGTACCCAAGTCCCGTCAGTGTGGGGGAACTATATAGTGGATTCAAATCTTAGAAGGAAGATTGTATTAGGTAATCTCCTAGGTCTTTTTATCTCTTCATTTCTTCTGCAACTTGTTTGATCTATATAGCTCTTTTGATCTATGCATTTCAAGCCAAGTAAGAGGGCTACCATTTGTACTCTTCAATTCATAGGTAGCATGTTAAGGCAGACTTAAGCACAGAATTAAGTATAATTGTAGCTATAAAGTATGGATTGAAGTTAGAGACAGATTAGGGGAGGATATGGAGAGGTGGTGGGTGGGAGAGGTGTTGCCATATTACCCCCTCCCATGTGTTCGTGCATGGAGTTACTTATGTTACCCTGATGTCTTAGCTATTTGGATATGCTACAGAGATAAAAAGTATTGTTGGTGGTAATTTCTTCTTATCGTTGTTCTCTTCATTTAGATACTTTTATAAAGAAAAGTTGCTCAAAAGCCCTGAAGGGATCCTAGGACCAAGCGTGTCTGATGAGTGGTGGTAGCATCTGTAATCTTGGTGTCGTTTTTGGTTAAAATAAAATTGAAGAATGTCAGACACCTAAAAGCAAGACACAAAATTAATCAAACTTAGCATCTCTTTTCCTCAGGGATCCCTAAATCCTAAATCTCAGCCTTTCAAAAGTTACTGCAAAGATCATAAGGGATAAAAATGGTCATTTAAAAACCCATGGAAGAACATTAATTTAAATTATGATAATATGACCTATTAAAGAGATACACTCTGGTCTCCCACCAGACTAAAATAAATCAATTTTGTTAATCTTTTGGGAAGAAAATGGAAGTTACTTACACGAGTGGTCAGAAATTAAAAATAAGTGAAACTAGCTATAGTATATTACCTTTCTCTCTAATGGTGTTTGCGCAGGAAGGGGTGATCTCTGCCATTTTCTCAGGCTTTCAACACTTTTTTATCTATGCTCTACACTTGGGTAGAAAATGATCAAAAGCATCAAAAATTCAGAGAAATGCTGAGCAGATTTCTGCCCACATCAGGAAGGACAGACAGAACTTGACCCAGGTGTTCACACTGTAGGAGAAATTGTATATAAAATTAGTAGCATCTGTGCTGATTAAAGCTAATGATTAGACCTAGACAAATACTGTGCATGAAGACTCAGATCTGCCAACACCTAAGCCATCCTCTTACCTACAAACACAAACTACAAAGGGACAAAGTCCCCATCAGATCCCCTCCCTTCTCACTTTTAAGTTCAATAGGCAGTCAAAGTCATAATGTTTTAAGTTGGGACCTTATAATCAGGATTGGAGTAACTTTATCCAGCATGCCAAATAAAATTTTAAAATATTGAAGATTTGGGTCGAGTTTGAAGCAAAAAAAAATGGGAATAGACACTGGAGAAAGAATTAGAATGCATATTCCAAGGTGCTAAGATCACAGAGATAATGTCTTAGAAATAATCTATAACATCATTTAGATGTAAATAGTATCCCAAAGAGTCTTGACTAATTGTGTACATGCAAACATGTTTTATTTCTAGTTGTTGTGGTCAGCTGAACTCTATTGAACTTACTTTTCATTCACTCATAATTCATTCTACAAATATTTATTGAGAACTCATTGTATGTCAAACACTGTTTTAGGTACTGGGGATATAGTGCTAAATAAAATAAAATCTTTGCCCTTATGGATTTTGCACTCTTCTAGATAATTCCCTTTATTGTAGTCTGATTCCATACTTCTTCAGATACTTTGGTTTATTTAAAAGCCACTATGATCTACTAAGGATGACTTTGTTTTGGGTTATTCTGTTACTGTTCTTAATGTGAGGTACAATGTGTAAAGTACAAATAAGTCAATACTAGTACAAACAGAGATATAGAGGTACGATTTTTGCTTTGGAATGTAGGCAACAGGGAAAGCAACTAGGACAAGGAAACTGGTGTAAGATAAGCAGGACAACAAAACAAAACAAAACAGATAAAAAGCACAAAATAACAGGGTAGTAGTGATCTGGGGTGAGTGCCATGAACCGGTAGCTGGAACCAAGTGAGAGATGTAGAGTTGGATGGAGGGTAGGATTGATACTGAATGTCCATTAAGAAATCCCTGAGCAAAAGTCAGGTAGGGAAGCTGGTGGAAAGTCATAAACAATGAATGAAACTCAGGTGTATGTCAGCAGCATGTGCAAGCAAACACCACGGTATAGAGCAAGATCAGGTGTCCTGGGAAAATAGCCAGAGATTAGAAGAAATTGAAGAAGAGTAAAGCCAACAAGAGGCCAGGGGTAGATGGATTGAGTGGGCTGTAGCTGGGGGGTGGGGACCAGGTGGTCTGGGTAAGTGAGATGAGGCTTATGGGGCCAGCAATAAATATAGCAGGAGGATGGAAAATCTAAGCTGGAACTGGTAAGTGCTAATGCAAACTGGATGAGTATTGAGATGGAGAAATCTGAAGCAAAGAAAGAAAATTTTGAAGTGGGAAGAAAGGTAGAAATCTGGGTCTGGACCTGTTCAGGAAGTTCAAGGGCCTCTTAACAGGAGGAGTAGGCTAGTTTGAGGAAGGCTGGTAGATTGGCTGTCCGGGAGTTGGAAAATCTTTGTTGAGAATGGGAAGTTGACAAGCAAGAAGCGTTAACTTCTTGGGAGGTTATCTCAGAGTTATGAGGTCCCCTCACTAGGAGACAGTCCCTGAGAAAGGATGCTAACATTTGTGAGCACTGCAGTATCTGTCTATAGAAAAGGCATTGCATATATTGGGTTGGCCAAAAAGTTCATTTGGGTTTTTCTGTAAGATGTTATGGAAAACCCAAATGAACTTTTTGGCCAACCCAAAATAAATAACAGTGGATATTTTACATATAGAACTTACTGCTTCTACTTTGTTCCTGTTCTCCATGCAGCAGGGAAAAGGATTGTTTTAAAATATGAGTGAGGGTTGAGACTTCTGGAATGCTGGTATGAGGAGTTTAGTGGACAGTTTTCCCAGCAAAAAAAATTATTTAACTGAAAAAAATTTATATATATTTAAAGTCTCTAGAAATTGTCTTTAGAGTATATAATAAATGGAGAAATATGTATTCAAGAAAATCTACAAGTAAAAATAATGGGTCTGTGGCATTTTTCTTTAATATCTTTATTGGAGAATAATTGCTTTATAATGGTGTGTAGGTTTCTGTTTATAACAAAGTGAATCAGCTCTACATATACATATGTCCTCATATCTCTTCCCTCTTGCATCTCCCTCCCTCCCACCCTCCCTATCCCACCCCTCTAGGTGGTCACAAAGCACGGAGCTGATCTCCCGGTGCTATGCAGCTGCTTCCCACTAGCTATCAGTTTTACATTTGGTAGTGTATATATGTACATGCCACTCTCTCACTTTGTCCCAGCTTACCCTTCCCCCTCCCTGTGTCTTCAAGTCCATTGTCTAGTAGGTCTAGGTCTTTATTCCCAACCTGCCCCTAGGTTCTTCATAACCATTTTTTTTAGATTCCATATATATGTGTTAGCACACGGTATTTGTTTTTCTCTTTCTGACTTACTTCACTCTGTATGACAGACTCTAGGTCCATCCACCTCACTACAAATAACTCAATTTCCTTTCTTTTTCTGGCTGAGTAATATTCCATTGTATATATGTGTCACATCTTAGGTTGCTTCCATGTCCTGGCTATTGTAAATAGAGCTGCAATGAACATTGAGGTACATGACTCTTTTTGAATTATGGTTTTCTCTGGGTATATGCCCAGTAGTGGGATTGCTGGGTCGTATGGTAGTGCTATTTGTAGTTTTTTAAGGAACCTCCATACTGTTCTCCATAGTGGCTGTGCCAATTTACATTCCCACCAACAGTGCAAGTGTGTTCTCTTTTCTCCACATTCTCTCCAGCATTTACTGTTTCTAGATTTTTTGATGATGGGCATTCTGACCAGTGTGAGATGATATCTCATTGTAGTTTTGATTTGCATTTCTCTAATGATTAATGATGTTGAGCATTCTTTCATGTGTTTGTTGGCAGCTGTATATCTTCTGTGGAGATATGTCTGTTTAGGTCTTCTGCCCATTTCTGGATTGGATTTTTTCTTTTTTTGATATTGAGCTGCATGAGCTGCTTCTAAATTTTGGAGATTAATCCTTTGTCAGTTGCTTCATTTGCAAATATTTTCTCCCATTCTGAGGGTTGTCTTTTGTTCTTGTTTATGGTTTCCTTTGCTGTGCAAAAGCTTTTAAGTTTCATTAGGTCCCATTTGTTTATTTTTGTTTTTATTTCCATTTCTCTAGGACCTAGGTCAAAAAGGATCTTGCTGTGATTTATGTCATACAGTGTACTGCCTATGTTTTCCTCTAAGAGTTTTATAGTGTCTGGTGTTATATTTAGGTCTTTAATCCATTTTGAGTTTATTTTTGTGTATGGTGTTACAGAGTGTCCTAATTTCATTCCTTTACATGTAGCTGTCCAGTTTTCCCAGCACCACTTAGTGAAGAGGCTGTCTTTTCTCCATTGTATAGTCTTGCCTCCTTTGTCAAAAGTAAGGTGACCATATGTGTGTAAGTTTATCTCTGGGCTTTCTATCCTGTTCTATTGATCTGTATTTCTGTTTTTGTAGCAGTACCATATTGTCTTGATTACCATAGCTTTGTAGTATAGTCTGAAGTCAGGAAACCTGATTCCTCCAGCTCCGTTTTTCTTTCTTAAGATTGCTTTGGCTATTCGGGGTCTTTTATGTTTCCACACAAATTGTGAAATTTGTTGTTCTAGTTCTGTGAAAAATGCCAGGGGTAGTTTGATAGTGATTGCATTGAATCTGTAGATTGCTTTGGATAGTAGAGTCATTTTCACAATGTTGATTCTTCCAGTCCCAGAATATGGTGTATCTCTCCATCTATTTCTATCATCTTTAATCAGTGTCTTACAGTTTTCTGCATACAGTTCCTTTGTCTCCTTAGGTAGGATTATTCCTAGATATTTTATTCTTTGTGTTGCAATGATAAATAGGAGGGTTTCCTTAATTTCACTTTCATATTTTTCATCATTAGTGTATAAGAATGCAAGAGATTTCTGTGCATTAATTTTGGGTCCTGCTACTTTACCAAATTCATTTATTAGCCTAATAGTTTTCTGGTGACATCTATAGGATTCTCTATGTGTAGTACCATTTCATCTGGAAACAGTGACAGCTTTCCTTCTTTTCCGATTGGAATTCCTTTTATTTATTTTTCTGCTCTGATTTCTGTGGCTAAAACTTCCAAAACAATGTTGAATAATAGTGGTAAGAGTGGGCAACCTTGTCTTTTTCCCGATCTTAGTGGAAATGGTTTCAGTTTTTCACCATTGAGGACGATGTTGGTTGTGGGTTTGTCATATATGGCCTTTATTATGTTGAGATAAATTCCTTCTATGCCTACTTTCTGGAGGCTTTTTATCATAAATGGGTGTTGAATTTTGTCAAAAGCTTTTTCTGAATCTACTGAGATGATCATATGGTTCTTATTCTTCAATTTGTTAATATGGTGTATCACATTGATTGATTTGTATATATTGAAGAATCATTGCATTCCTGGGATAAACCCCACTTGATCATGGTGTATGATCTTTTTAATGTGCTGTTGGATTCTGTTTGCTAGTATTTTGTTCCGTATATTTGCATCTATGTTCATCAGTGATATTGGCATATAGTTTTCTTCCTTTGTGACATCTTTGTCTGGTTTTGGTATCAGGGTGGCCTCGTAGAAAGAGTTTGGGAGTGTTCCTCCTTCTGCTCTATTTTTGAAGAGTTTGAGAAGGATAGGTGTTAGCTCTTCTCTAAGTGTTTGATAGAATTCGCCTGTGAAACCATCTGGTCCTGGGCTTTTGTTTGTTGGAAGATTTTCAATCACAGTTTCAATTTCAGTGCTTGTGATTGGTCTGTTTATATTTTCTATTTCTTCCTGGTTCAGTCTCAGAAGGTTGTACTTTTCTAAGAATGTGTCCATTTCTTCCAGTTTGTCCATTTTTTTGGCATATAGTTGCTTGTATTCTCTCATGATCCTTTCTATTTCTGCAGTGCCAGTTGTTGCTTCTCCCTTGTCATTTCTAATTCTATTGATTTGAGTCTTCTCCCTTTTTTGCTTAATGAGTCTGGCTAATGGTTTATCAATTTTGTTTATTTTCTCAAAGAATCAGCTTTTAGTTTTACTGATCTTTGCTATTGTTTCCTCCATTTCTGTTTCATTTATTTCTGATCTGATCTTTATGATTACTATACTTCTGCTAACATTGGGTTTTTTTTTTCTTTTCTTTTTTCTCTTATTGTTTAAGGTGGAAGTTTAGGTTGTTTATTTGAGATGTTGCTTTTCTCTTGAGGTAGGATTGTATTGCTGTAAACTTCCATCTTAGAACTGCTTTTTGCTCCATCCCATAGGTTTTGGGTTGTCGTGTTTTCATCGTCATTTGTTTCCAGGTATTTTTTGATTTCCTCTTTGATTTTTCCGGTGATATCTTGGTTATTAAGTAGTGTATTGTTTAGCCTCCATGTGTTTGTATTTTTTTTACATCTTTATTGGAGTATAATGGCTTTACAATGGTGTGTTAGATTCTGCGTTATAACAAAGTGAATCAGTTATACATATACATATGTTCTCATATCTCTTCCCTCTTGCATCCCCCTCCCTCCCCCCCTCCCTATCCCACCCCTCTAGGTGGTCACAAACCACCGAGCTGATCTCCCTGTGCTATGCGGCTGCTTCCCACTAGCTATCTATTTTACGTTTGGTAGCGTATATATGTCCGTGCTACGCTCTCACTTTGTCACAGCTAACCCTTCCCTCTCCCCATATCCTCAAGTCCATTCTCTAGTAGGTCTGTGTCTTTATTCCTGTCTTAACCCTAGGTTCTTCATGACAATTTTTTTTTCTTAAATTCCATATATATGTGTTAGCATACGGTATTTGTCTTTCTCTTTCTGACTTACTTCACTCTGTATGACAGACTCCAGGTCCATCCACCTCATTAC
>NW_020172294.1:124815-131937 GCF_003031525.2 Neophocaena asiaeorientalis asiaeorientalis | reverse complement strand
TTTTATGGCTGAGTAATATTCCATTGTATATATGTGCCACATCTTCTCTATCCATTCATCCGATGATGGACATTTAGGTTGTTTCCATCTCCTGTCTATTGTAAATAGAGCTGCAATGAACATATTGGTACATGACTTTTTGAATTATGGTTTTCTCAGGGTATATATCCAGTAGTGGGATTGCTGGGTCATTTGGTAGTTCTATCTGTAGTTTTTTAAGGAACCGCCATACTGCTCTGCATAGTGGCTGTACCAATTCACATTCCCACCAGCAGCGTGAGTGTTCCCTTTTCTCCACACCCTCTCCAGCATTTATTGTTTCTAGATTTTTTGATGATGGCCATTCTGACTGGTGTGAGATGATATCTCATTGTAGTTTCGATTTGCATTTGTATAATGATTAATGATGTTGAGCATTCTTTCATGTGTTTGTGGCAGTCTGTATATGTTCTTTGGAGAAATGTCTATTTAGGTCTTCTGCCCATTTTTGGATTGGGTTCTTTGTTTTTTTTGTTATTGAGCTGCATGAGCTGCTTGGAAATTTTGGAGATTAATCCTTTGTCAGTTGCTTCCTTTGCAAATATTTTCTCCCATTCTGAGTGTTGTCTTTTGGTCTTGTTTATGGTTTCCTTTGCTGTGCAAAAGCTTTGAAGTTTCATTAGGTCCCATTTGTTTATTTTTGTTATTATTTTCATTACTCTAGGAGGTGGATCAAAAAAGAACTTCCTGTGGTTTATGTCAAAGAGTGTTCTTCCTATGTTTTTCTCTAAGAGTTTTATAGTGTCTGGTCTTACATTAGGTCTTGAATCAATTTTTTTTTTTTTGTGTTATGTGGGCCTCTCAAGCTGTGGCCTCTCCCGTTGCAGAGCACAGGCTCTGGACGCACAGGCCAAGTGGCCATGGCCTATGGCCCCGCTGCAAATGGGATCCCCCCGGACCGGGGCACGAACCCACATCCCCTGCATCAGCAGGTAGACTCCCAATCACTTTGCCACCAGGGAAGCCCTCGAATCCATTTTGAGTTTATTTTTGTTTATGATGTTAGGGAGTGTTCTAATTTCATTCTTCTACATGTAGCTGTCCAGTTGTCCCAGCACCACTTATTGAAGAGATTGTATTTTCTCCATTGCATATCTTTGCCTCCTTTGTCAAAGATTAGTTGACTATAGGTGTGTGGGTTTATCTCTTGGCTTTCTATCTTGTTCCATTGATCTATGTTTCGGTTTTTGTGCCAGTACCATATTGTCTTGATGACTGTAGCTTTGTAGTATAGTCTGAAGTCAGGGATTCTGATTCCTCCAGCTCCGTTTTTTCTCTCAAGACTGCTTTGGCTATTCGGGGTCTTTTGTGTCTCCATACAAATTTTGAGATGATTTGTTCTAGTTCCATAAAAAATGCCATTGGTAATTTGATAGGGATGGCATTGAATCTGTAGATTGCTTTGGGTAGTATAGTCATTTTCACAATATTGATTCTTCCAATCCAAGAACATGGTATATCTCTCCATCATTGTTATCATCTTTAATTTCTTTCATCAGTTTCTTATTGTTTTCTGTATACAGATCGTTTGTTTCCCTTGGTAGGTTTACTCCTAGGTATTTTATTCTTTTTGTTGCAATGGTAAATGGGAGTGTTTCCATAATTTTTCTTTCAGATTTTTCATCATTAGTGTATAGGAATGCAAGAGATTTCTGTGCATTAATTTTGCATCCTGCAAGTTTACCAATTCATTGATTAGCTCTAATTGTTTTCTGGTGGCATTTTTAGGATTCTCTATGTATAGTATCATGTCATCTGCAAACAGTGACAGTGTTACTTCTTCTTTTCCAAGTTTATTCCTTTTATTTCTTTTTCTTCTCTGATTACCATGGCTAGGACTTCCAAAACTTTGTTGAATAATAGTGGTGATCGTGGACATCCTTGTCTCATTCCTGATCTTAGAGGAAATGCTTTCAGGTTTCCCACCATTGAGAATGATGTTTGCTGTGGGTTTGTCATATATGGCCTTTATTATGTTGAGGTAGGTTCCCTGTATGCCCACTTTCTGGAGAGTTTTTATCATAAATGGGTGTTGAATTTTGTCAAAAGCTTATTCTGCATCTGTTGAGATGATCATATGGTTTTTATTCTTCAATTTGTTAATATGGTGTATCACATTGATTGATTTGCATATATTGAAGAATCCTTGCAACCCTGGGATAAATCCAACTTGATTGTGGTGTATTAACCTTTTAATGTGCTGTTGGATTCTGTTTGCTAGTGTTTTGTTGCAGATTTTTGCATCTATATTCATCAGCGATATTGGTCTGTAATTTTCTTTTTTTGTACTATCTTTGTTTGGTTTTGGTATCAGGGTGATGGTGGCTTCATAGAATGAGTTTGGGAGTGTTCCTTCCTCTGCTATTTTTGGGAAGAGTTTGAGAAATATGGGTGTTACCTCTTCTCTAAATGTTTGATAGAATTCACCTGTGAAGCCATCTGGCCCTGGACTTTTGTTTGTTGGAAGGTTTTTAATCACAGTTTCAATTTCATTACTTGTGATTGGTCTGTTCATGTGTTCTGTTTCTTCCTCGATCAGTCTTGGAAGGTTATACCTTTCTAAGAATTTCTCCATTTCTTCCAGGTTGTCCATTTTTTTGGCATAGAGTTGCTTGTTGTAGTCTCTTACGATGCTTTGCATTTCTGCAGTGTCTTTTGTAACTTCTCCTTTTTCATTTCTAATTTTACTGATTTGAGTCCCTCCCTCTTTTTCTTGATGAGTCTGGCTAATGGTTTATCAATTTTGTTTATTTTCTCAAAGAACCAACTTTTAGTTTTATTGATCTTTGCTATTTTTTCCTTGTTTCTATTTCATTTATTTCTGCTCTGATCTTTATGATTTTATTCTTCTTCTAACTTTGCGTTTTGTTTGTTCTTCTTTCTCTAGTTCCTTTAGGTGCAGGGTTACATTGCTTACTTGAGATCTTTCTTGTTTCTTGAGGTAGGCTTTTATAGCTATAAACTTCTCTCTTAGAACTGTTTTTGCTGCATTCCATAGGTTTTGGATCATCGTGTTTTCATTGTCATTTGTCTCTAGGTATTTTTTGACTTCCTCTTTTATTTCTTCAGTGATCTCTTGGTTATTTAGTAACATATTGTTTAGCCCTCATGTTTTTGTGTTTTTTACATTTTTTCCCCTGTAATTTATTTCTAATCTCATAATGTTGTTGTCAGAAAACATGCTTGATATGATTTCAATTTTCTCAAACTTACTGAGGCTTGAGTTGTAACCCAAGATGTGATCTATCCTGGAGAATGTTCCATACACACTTGAGAAGAATGTGTAATCTGCCATATTTGGAGAGAATGTCCTATAAATATCAATTAAATCTATCTGGTCTGTTGTGTCATTTAAAGCTTCTGTTTCCTAATTTATTTTCATTTTGGATGATCTGTCCATTGGTGTAAGAGAGGTGTTAAAGTCCCCCACCATTTTCGTGTTACTGTCGAATTCCTCTTTCATAGCTATTAGCAGTTGCCTTATGTATTGAGGTGTTCCTATGTTGGATGCATATATATTTATAATTGTTATATCTTCTTCTTGGATTGATCCCTTGATAATTATGTAGTGTCCTTCCTTGACCCTTGTTACATTCTTTATTTTAAAGTGTATTTTATCTGATGTTATTATAGCTACTCCAGCTTTCTTTTGATTTCCATTTTCATAGAATATCTTCCTTCCATCTCCTCACTTTCAGTCTGTACGTGTACCTAGGTCTGAAGTGGGTCTCTTGTAGATAGCATATATATGGGTCTTGTTTTTGTATCCATTCAGCAAGCCTGTGTCTTTTGGTTGGAGCATTTAATCCATTCACGTTTATGGTAATTATCAATATGTATGTTCCTATGACCATTTTCTTAATTGTTTTGGGTTTGTTTTTGTAGATCCTTTTGTTCTCCTGTGTTTCCCACTTAGACAAGTTCCTTTAGCATTTGTTGTAGAGCTGGTTTGGTGGTGCTGAATTCTCTTACCTTTTGCTTTTCAGTAAAGCTTTTGATTTCTCCTTCGAAGCAGAATGAGATCCTTGCTGGGTAGTGTAATCTTGGTTATAGGTTCTTCCCTTTCATCACTTTAAGTATATCATGCCACTACCTTCTGGCTTGTAGAATTTCTGCTGAGAAATCAGCTGTTAAGCTTATGGAAGTTCCCTTGTATGTTATTTGTCTTTTTTCCCTTGCTGCTTTCAATAATTTTTCTTTGTTCTTAATTTTTGCCTATTTGATTATTATGTGTCTCGGCATGTTTCTCCTTGAGTTTATCTTGTATGGGACTCACTGTGCTTCCTTGACTTGGGTGGCTGTTTCCTTTCCCATGTTAGGGAAGTTTTCGACTATAATCTCTTCAAATATTTTCTTGGGTCCTTTCTCTCTCTCTTCTCCTTCTGGGACCCCTATAATGCGTATGTTGTTGCATTTAATGTTGTCCCGGAGGTCTCTTAGTCTGTCTTCATTTCTTTTCATTGTTTTTTCTATATTCTGTTCTCCAGCAGTTAATTCCACATTCCGTCTTCCAGTTCACTTATCCATTCTTCTGCCTCAGTTATTCTGCTATTGATTCCTTCTAGTGTATTTTTCATTTCAATTATTGTATTGTTCATCTGTTTGTTTGTTCTTTAATTCTTCTACATCTTTGTTAAACATTTCTTGCATCTTCTCGATCTTTGCCTCCATTCTTTTTCCGAGGTCCTGGATCATCTTCACTATAATTATTCTGAATTCTTTTTCTGGGGGGTTGCCTATCTCCACTTCATTTAGTTGTTTTTCTGGGTTTTTATCTTGTTCCTTCATCTGGTACATAGTCCTCTGCCTTTTCATCTTGTCTATCTTTCTGTGAATGTGGTTTTTGTTCCACAGGCTGCAGGATTGTAGTTCTTCTTGCTTCTGCTGTGTGCCCTCTGGTGGATGAGGCTATCTAAGAGTCTTGATGGGAGGGACTGGTAGTGGGTAGAGCTGACTCTTGCTCTTGTGGGCAGAGCTCAATAAAACTTTAATCCACTTGACTGTTGATGGGTGGGGCTGTGTTCCCTCCCTGTTGCTTGTTTGGCCTGAAACAACCCAACACTGGAGCCTACCAGTGTTCTTTGTTGGGGCTAATGACAGACTGTGCGAGGGCTCACACTAAGGAGTACTTCCCAGAACTTATGCTGTTAGTGCCCTTGTCCCCACACTGAGCCACAGCCCCCACACCCCGCCTCTGTAGGAGACCCTTCAACACTAGCAGGTAGATCTGTTTCAGTCTCTGCTGGGGTCACTACTCCTTCCCCTGGGACCTGATGCACACACTACTATGGGTGTGCCCTCCAAGAATGGAGTCTCTGTTTGCTCCAGTCCTGTCGAAGTCCTGCAGTCAATTCCCACTAGGCTTCAAAGTCTGATTCTCTAGGAATTCCTTCTCCCATTGCCGGGTGCCTCGGTTGGGAAGCCTGAGGTGGGGCTCAGAAAATTCACTCCAGTGGGTGGACTTCTGTGGTATAAGTGTTCTCCAGTCTGTGAGTCACCCACCCAGCAGTTATGGGATTTGATTTCTCTGCGATTGCGCCCCACTTACCGTCTCATTGTGGCTTCTCATTGTCTTTGGATGTGGGGTATCTTTTTTGGTGAGTTCCAGTGTGTACCTGTCGATGATTGTCCAGCAGCTAGATGTGATTCTGGTGTTGTTGGAAGAGGGAGTGAGAGCACGTCCTTCTACTCCACCATCTTGGTTCTTCTGTTTGGAGATTTTTGATGATGGCCATTCTGACTGGTGTGAGATGATATCTCATTGTAGTTTTGATTTACATTTCTCTAATGATTAATGATGTTGAGCATTCTTCTATGTGTTTGGTGGCAATCTGTTTGTCTTCTTTGGAGAAATGTCTATTTAGGTCTTCTATCCATTTTTGGATGGGGCTATTTGTTTTTTTGATGTTGAGCTGCATGAGCTACTTATAAATTTTGGAGATAAATCTTGGTCAGTAGCTTCATTGAAAATATTTTCTCCCATTGTGAGGGTTGTCTTTTGGTCTTGTTTATGGTTTCCTTTGCTGTGCAAAAGCTTTGAAGTTTCATTAGGTCCCATTTGTTTATTTTTGTTTTTATTTCCATTTCTCTGGGAGGTGGGTCAAAAAGAATCTTGCTGTGATTTATGTCATAGAGTGTCCTTCCTATGTTTTCCTAAAGAGTTTGATCGTTTCTGGCCTTACATTTAAGTCTTTAATCTATTTTGAGCTTATTTTTGTGTATGGTGTTAGGGAGTGATCTAATCTCATACTTTTACATGTATCTGTCCAGTTTTCCCAGCACCATTTATTGAAGAGGCTGTACTTTCTCCACTGTATATTCCTGCCTCCTTTATCAAAGATAAGGTGACATATATGCGTGGGTTTATCTCTGGGCATTCTATCCTGTTCCATTGATCTATATTTCTGCTTTTGTGCCAGTACCATACTGTCTTGATTACTGTAGCTTTGTAGTATAGTCTGAAGTCAAGGAGCCTGATTCCTCCAGCTCCATTTTTCATTCTCAAGATTGCTTTGGCTATTTGGGGTCTGTTGTATTTCCATACAAATTGTGAAATGTTTCATTCTAGTTCTGTGAAAAATGTCAGTGGTAGTTTGGTAAGGATTGCATTGAATCTGTAGATTTCTTTAGGTAGTAGAGTTATTTTCACAATGTTGCTTCTTCCAATCCAAGAACATGGTATATCTCTTCACCTATTTGTATCATCTTTAATTTCTTTCATCAGTGTCTTATAATTTTCTACATACAGGTCTTTTGTCTCCTTAGGTAAGTTTAGTCCTAGACACTTTATTCTTTTTGTAAATGGGAGTGTTTTCTTGATTTCACTTTCAGATTTTTCATCATTAGTGTATAGGAATGCCAGAGACTTCTGTGCATTAATTTTGTATCCTGCTACTTTACCAAATTCGTTGATTAGCTCTAGTAGTTTTCTGGTAGCATTTTTAGGATTCTCTGTGTATAGTATCATGTTATCTGCAAACAATGACTGCCTTCTTCTTTTCCAATTTGGATTCCTTTTATTTCCTTTTCTTCTCTGATTGCTGTGGCTAAAACTTCCAAAACTATGTTGAATAAGAGTGGTGA
>NW_020172294.1:84626-124778 GCF_003031525.2 Neophocaena asiaeorientalis asiaeorientalis | reverse complement strand
TATTTCTGCAGTGTCAGTTGTTACTTCTCCTTTTTCATTTCTAATTCTATTGATTTGAGTCTTCTCCCTTTTTTTCTTGATGAGTCTGGCTAGTGGTTTATCTATTTTGTTTATCTTCTCAAAGAACCAGCTTTTAGTTTTATGGATCTTTGCTATCGTTTCCTTCAGTTCTTTTTCAGTTATTTCTGATGTGATCTTTATGATTTCTTTCCTTCTGCTAACTTTAGGTTTGTTTTCTATTCTTCTTTCTGTAATTGTTTTAGGTGCAAGGTTAGGTTGTTTATTCGAGATATTTCCTGATTCTTAAGGTAAGACTCTATTGCTATAAACTTCCCTCTTAGAACTGCTTTTGCTGCATCCCATAGATTTTGGGTCGTCGTGTCTCCATTGTCATTTATTTCTAAGTATTTTTTGATTTCCTCTTTGATTTCTTCAGTGCTCACTTCGTTATTAAGTAGTGTATTGTTTAGCCCCATGTGTTTGTATTTTTACAGGTCTTTTCCTGTAATTGATATCTAGCCTCATAGCGTTGTCATCGGAAAAGATACTTGATACAATTTCAATTTTCTTAAATTTACCAAGGCTTGATTTGTGACCCAAGATATGATCTATCCTGTAGAGTATTCCATGAGCCCTTGAGAAAAATGTGTATTCTGTTGGTTTTGGATGGAATGTCCTCTAAATATCAATTAAGTCCATCTTGTTTAATGTATTATTTAAAGCTTGTGTTTCCTTATTTATTTTCATTTTGGATGATCTGTCCATTGGTGAAAGTGGGGTGTTAAAGTCTGCTACTATGATTGTGTTACTGTCCATTTCCCCTTTTATGGCTGTTATTATTTGCCTTATGTTTTGTGGTGTTCCTTTATTGGGTGTATAAATATTTACAATTGTTATATCTTCTTCTTGGATGTATCCCTTGATCATTGTGTAGTGTCCTTTTTTGTCTCTTGTAATAGTCTTTGTTTTAAAGTCTATTTTGTCTGATATAGGAATTGCTACTGCAGCTTTGTTTTGATATCCATTTGCATGGAATATCTTTCTCTACCCCCTCATTTTCAGTCTGTATGTGTCCTTGGGTCTGAAGTGCATCTCTTGCAGACAGCATATATATGGGTCTTGTGTTTGTATCCTTTCAGCCAGTTTGTGTCTTTTGGTTGGAGTATTTAATCCATATACATTTAGGTAATTATCTATACTACTATTCCTATACCATTTTCTTAATTGTTTTGGGTTTGTTATTTTAGGTCTTTTCTGTTTCTTGTGTTTCTTGCCTAGAGAAGTTCCTTTAGCATTTGTTATAAAGCTCGTTTGATGGTGCTGACCTCTCTTTGTTATTGCTTGTCTGTTAATTTCTCTGTTGAATCTGAGTGAGATCCTTGCTGTGTACAGTAATCTTGGTTGTAGGTTTTTCCCTTTCATCACTTTAAATATGTCCTGCCACTCCCTTCTGGCTTGCAGAGTTTCTGTTGAAAAATCAGCTGTTAACCTTATGGGGATTCCCATGTATGTTATATGCTGTTTTTCCCTTGCTGCTTTTAATATTTTTCTTTTGTATTTAATTTTTGATAGTTTGATTAATATGTATCTTGGTGTGTTTCTCCACAGATTTATCCTGTATGGGACTCTCTGTGCTTCCTGTACTTGATTAACTATTTACTTTCCCTTATTAGGGAAGTTTTCAACTATAATCTCTACAAATATTTTCTCAATTCTGGCTCCAGAGTCATGCATTTAACCATTCAATTCTTCTAGCTCTAAAATTCCTGAAATTAATAACCACCCAAAAATAATAGTAGTTCCCAGTTATTGAGCAAAGGTAGATATCATGATCCCTATTTTTCATATGAGGCATGGTAGCTTGCCTGAGTGAAAGAATGAGGCTTTCAATCCAGGTCTGACTCCAAGGCTTCATGCTGTTTCAGCCTTCCTTACTGCCTCTCAGTCCTCACAGTGTGGTCATAAGGATCAAATGAGGCAAGCTCAGCACAGACTTTGGTTATGTTAACGGAAATGCAAATTCTCCTTGAAATTTTCTCAACTTAAAAGGTGATTTCTGGATCTAGAGATATTAACACAGAGGAATGCATCTGTGATGATAAGAGATAAGATGAGCTAGCAGTTATAGGGAGGGTGGAGGAGGTGGGCTAGGTTATTAGTGGAGGGGAGGCATTTTGGCAGTGCCCTTGAAAAACCTCATTCAGGTGCTGCTTGGACAAGCAGAGCTAGGTGATAACAGCAGAGCTTTTCTTGGCATTCCTTCCTCCATGGATGACGAAGCCAAGGACAGTGTGTTCCTGCTTGTGGGGGGAAGCAAGCTGTGCATTAGGAGGTAAATCTCTGGCTTGCAAAATGTTGAATAAGATACTCCTTTAAAAAGCTCACCAGTTGGCTAAATTTAGGATGGTGAACACCAACAGGCCAAGAATATGCTTTGGTCTTGGGCCCATAGCATTTTCATTTGACTGGGAATTGGATGCATTTTCATTTCCTCTTGTCTCTTAGTACCTTTGTCTTTGGAGGAAGGAGACTATGTGCTGATAATTGGGTAAGGCTCTGTGGCAATGACTTATGTCCCTGTTGAGTATGATAGTTAAAGATGGTCCTGTTTTTTGGGATCCTGTTTTTCTGTGAGTGGTTGAGTGTGTCCTATGAAGTTTTCATATAAATTTGTTTCATCAATTATCAATCTAGAGGAGCCTTTCTTGACTCTTCTCTGCTCTTCTTTCTCCTCTGAATTCCATTCTCTGAAGCTTATTCTTTCCTTTGAAGATGTTTTCAAAGACAAGAATATCATTAGCAACAGGATCCCTCTGTTGGCTATAGATAAAGTGTCTGAATGCCTGTTTATCTGCTTATTGATTCAATACCACCACTCCATGTCCACTCCCATGACTTCAGGGAGGCCCATCTTCCAAGCCAGCATCCTGCTAACCTGACTGTGAAAATAAACATCCAAACCTATGAAATTTGAGAAGCAATAAGGGAGAAAAAAAAAAGTGTGGACTCTGACATTGGCATATTCAAGTTCCAATACCAACTTTGCTGTTTACTGTATGTACTATTTTTTTTTTTTTGGGGGGGGTACGCGGGCCTCTCACTGTTGTAGCCTCTCCTGCTGCAGAGCACAGGCTCTGGACGCGCAGGCTCAGTGACCATGGCTCACAGGCCTAGCCACTCCGCGGCATGTGGTGGGATCTTCCCGGACAGGGGCACGAACCCGTGTCCTCTGCATCGGCAGGCGGACTCTCAACCACTGCGCCACCAGGGAAGCCCTGTACATACTATTTGCTTCTTTGAGTGTTGGGTTCCTTATCTGTAAGAAGATGTTGATAACAGTTTCCTTGAAAGCTTTTATTTGGCTTAAAAAGGATGTACATAGGTGCTCTATAAGTGGTTGTTCCCTCCCCTCTTCTTTTACAAGGAACATTTGGTTTGGCCTTGTTACTCTATCTTCTGCCCTCTGGCATTGCCCATCCAGCAGCACCAATCCCTGGCTCCGTCACGGTGCTAAGTCATTGTGAACCCTAGGGAGAGTACCCAGTTTTCATTCCTTTTTCCTTTTATTGGTTTGTTCCTCAGTAGACCTTAGTAGTTTTTAATTACAGCTATTAATCTGGTTCAGATTCATTCATTCACTCAACAAATGTGTACTAAGCACTTTTATATGCCAACGCTGCATTAAGTGCTAGAGATATAAAGTCTCTACCCTCAATGAACCCACAGTTTGGTGGAGAAGACAGACGAGTCAACATACAACTGCAACTGAGCCAGCTGATGCTAAGACAGTGCAGATGAACTTAGAAAGGGCGCCAAAGCCAACCTTGGGGAGTCACTAAGGGCTTCTTGGTGGAGGGGACAATTATACTGAAATCTAAGGATGAGTAAGGATTGGCAAGGTAGAAGCCTGGTAGGGGTAGAGTGGTATGAAGAATGGTGAATGTGAAGGCAGTCACATCTGTGCAGCATGGAATGGCCTGGGCCTGGGAGAGATCGTGTTGACCTTGGTACTGTCTACCTAGAAATTCCTGAGAGGCTGTGGGGCCTGGAGGTTTCAGAGAGGCAGAGGGTCATTAGGATTACTGCTGAGAATTGTCCTTTTGCAGAATATTTAAAAATATACTTTATTACTTTTCAGATACTATCCTGAAATAGTCCCAGTGTGATACTTTTGCTGGTTAATGGGTCAGTGTTTGTGTGCATTTATGTGTGGAGAGGTGCAAGGTGTAGGGGAAAGTCACTTCTCTCAAGTTTTATGGCATGACATTAAATGTGTTTTCTCTGTAGGTTGTTCAGTTTCTAGGCCCAGGCAGTTTGAAGAACAGGTTGTGACATTTTTGGCCCAGCTATCCATCCCCACCCGAGGCTCTCATGAAACTCTCAATGACCCTAAAGAAGATGCTGCTGCATTAGACAGGGTTTAGGCTGACTGATGGAGAGGAAAGATGTATAATACTAAATACAGGGCCATGGATGTCTGCCCAGAGGTGAGGGACATAGAAGAGAAGTGTAAGTGTGTGTGTATGTGTGTGTGCACATGTGCGTGCATGTGTGTGTTGAAAGTGAGTGGGAGGCCAGCATATCTCCAAAGCTGGCTGCCACTTTTCACCTTCCTTCTCCAGTGCTTCCATCCTACCCATCTACTATGCCCATCTATGTGGGGAACACCTAGGGGCTCCATTATGGAGTATCACCTGGGTTAGCCAGGCAGGGTCAAAGTGGCTCAAAAGTTTCAAGTCTGCCTTGGTTGGGTAGGAGGCTCTTTCACTGGAAACTTTCAGCAGTGGTTTCAGAGGGGGTGGATTGTCTCTTTTATCCTGTTCTCCTTCCCACCTTGCCACCCCTACCCCAACTGCCTTTGAGTATAATACAAGGTAGTTCTGTTTCATCCAGAATCTTCAGATCCCAAGATGGTCAGTAATTTTGACCCTATTCAGCAATTCTCAGGGTGGACCCTGAGACTGATGCCTCTTTATAACACTTTTCTTTTAGCACTTTCATGTATTCCCATCTTTGAATCTGAATTCCCCTATTGAGAAGGACCTCTCGGAGATTACCTAGCTCATTTTGCATGTAATGAAGCTAATACATCAGGAAGTGTAGTGATCTGTCCAAAGTCACAGAACTAGCTGGTGTAAGAACCAGGTCACTAATTCTTAGCCCAGTAGTGTATAGTCCCAAACATTGGTTTCAGAAGTGTGAGAGACTGCTGACATGTGTTAACGTTGTGCTAAGGGCCTCGCAAGGCTTATGTCATTGATTTACCATGCTAGCCCTTCAAATAGGGCCTTTGACACAGCAAAAGAAGGGAACAGACTCAGAGGGTGAAGCAACTTATCCACAGATGGAGTGGGGATTTGGAACAAGGTACAGAGCCTATGTTCCTTTTTCTAGGCAACTTGATATTTACCTGCCCCACTTGAGCCTAAGAACTGAAGGACTTTGGACTGGAGTCAGGGGTTACTGCCTTTTGCTATTAACAAACACTATGCAGAAATTTAAACCTGGGTCTGGCTGTGCATTTTCATTGTTACTCTCTACATTGAGGCCTTTAGGGCTTAGTCTCTCCATTGAGACAACCTTTACCTCAATCCTGATTGAGTCCAGTGTCTGCCCTAGCTGGACTCAATACAGCTAGGAATTCATTCATACCAGGAATACATTCCTTGGGAGTGTATTTTTTTCTCACTCAGCCATCTTGATTCTACCCAGATTTATTCTTTGCTTTTGGGTTGGTTAAAGAATATTTGCTAAGGGAGGAATAATTTAAAAATGCAGAGCTCACTAATTTCAGAGAGGGATCTCAAATTCTTTCAAGCAGCCTTTCATAATGCCTTACTGGAAAGACCTCTTGACTTGTAGATGACACATGTAATCACCACCTGGAATCATTGTTTATATTATTAGTAGAGGCTCTTAAAAAAGGTGGGTATGACTGAAATTGTAGTTTCTCTTTATTTACATATAAAACGTTCTCCCTCCTGTTCCTGCATTGATCACAGCTGATTTGAGTTTTGGGGCCATGCATTCAATTCCTTTAATACGTGTCAAGCACCCACAGGATGCAAGTCACTATAGTGAAGACAGTCAGGCCGAGTTATCTCCACTCATCTTTAGTCTTTAACTTTTGGAAGCTGGAATGTAGAATTTAAAGGGACCAGGATACAGTTTTGACAGTATATTTGTTGTCTTAGATTCAAGTTATTTATGTCATTTATTTGGACCTGTTTGTGCATTTTGAGTTTGATGTGATTGTCTGTGGTGTGACAGGATGTTCTCACATGGCTTCACAATGTTTCTGATTTTCCTGAAGTCATTGCACATTTCTTAAACATGCTCTTTCTTCACATCCAGACTCACCTGCCTCTCTTTCATGACAGCATTTTGAGGAAATCCTGGGTCTCAGCACCTTTCCATCTTGGTCTACAGAGCACATGGCCAGGCAACTCCTGAGGGCCAGGCTGCAGCTCAAGTACTGAGTCCAGCAGGTGTCGAGTGAACTTTCCTCCTGGCTCATGCACAGATGTCTCTGTCATCCCTCAGCCAAGCATTCTCTGGCTTTTTATTGAATTACTGAGCCACTGTGAGCTCTCTCATTATCTCTTTCTCCCAGACCTGCTGTGGACTGATTTTTCTCAATAGAGAAGCTCCTAAGACACAAAAAAGGCCAGAGGGCACTGGGAAAGAGTACAGCTTATTTGCCCACATGAATTGTCTGGAGTGGGCTGGGAGATGAGGAGTGGGGAGAAGATAGGGAGGAAGGCAATGCTGATTTTGGACACCAACCCTTCCATCTTTTCAGAATGAAACCTGTTCTTTAGGAAGCTTCTGTTCTGAAACCCTCTAGATAATGGAACACTGTAAGAGGCTATGGACCTCTCAGTGAAAGAGAGTGAAGGAGACTTTGCAGTATGTAAGATGAGCTGGTGGACATCAACCTTGGACTTTTCTTCATGGAGTGTCTTTCTAACCCCTCCCCCATACCTGTTTTCTCCCCCTCAACTTTGCTAGCTTTACCTAGTACCCCTTCCTGATTTCTGCCTTACTCGATAACTTACCTCTACCTGAAACTCTTTGGATTCTCACTGCAGTGTGTTCTGTGATGAGTCTTAGCTGGGGGCTTCAGTAGTTCTAGTAAGAACATTATTTTGAGAGTCTGAGGGTCTCAGAAGTAGAATGCCTCTTAGTCTGGGGGTTAAATTAAACTTTTGTGTGTTGCTGCCTTATTTTAAGATCACAAAGGCCCCAAGGCTATGGTGGCAGCCTACCCTTATGTGGTTAAGCCCACTGTATCATCATGTATAGTTGTGATAGGTTCTGTGAGGGTCTTAGCTATTTGTTTTATATAGCCAAACACTGACCTGGTACAAATGCCAAGAATGGGGTAAGTAGGTCCCTAAGGTAAGATGACAAAGGAGATTGTTTCCCTGTGATGGCATCTGGCCTAAATTATTGAGATGGAAAGGCTGGTAGGGCTGGCTGAACAGCCTCTCTCTTCAATCTTACCTCTTGCAGCTGCTTAATAAATGGCAAGAGTGAGGAAAATATGGATGTGGCCTTACTTCTCTGGAATCCATTTATTTAGTAGAAAGGATTCTAGAATTAGGTGATTTTTCTCCTCCTCATTTTTCCTAACAGATTTTCTCTCCCTGTTACATCATAAGATTGATTTCTGTCTTCAAAATGTGTTCATGAGATTGAGGGCTTTTCAGTGAGAGCATTACAAATCACCCACAAACATCGGGCGTCTTTGGGAGAAGTGAGGCCATTTCTACAATGCTCATTTTTCACAGAGAGCAGCACCACCTGCCATCCTCCTGTATTTCCAATTTCACATTCTTCTTGTCTGTTTGAAGCTTGGGTATGCAAATTCCAGATGAGCTTGTGCTGCCTTTTAAAATTTGCGTGGTTTGAGGAGAAGGAGCAGTGACAGCTGATTGACACAGAAATGGCTAAGGAAGCCAGGCTGAATCAGAAGCCCTGATTCAGATGAAACCCCCATCTTTGCTGAGTGCTGGCTCGTCACCAATGAGACCATATTTCAAAATGATTTCACAAGTACTGGTTCATTGACTCCTCCCAGCATCTGTGAAAGAGGCAGAGGAGGAAAGATTAAGTGCACATGGCAGAAGCAGAAACTGAGAACTTGAATGTTTTTGTGACTTAACTTTAGCCCAAAACAAGTTAGCGGTAGGGCTAGAAAAAAAACTAATTCCTTTCCCACTGTACTTGGTGAGACCAAGGCCTGGGGAAATGTTCCTTAGGAGTCTACATAAAGCATTTTTGTTGTTCAGTAGCAAGAAACTCAGATGGGATCAGAAAATTAACCAAAATAAATCTGGATTTTGAAAAGAACCCCAATGGCAGCAAAAGATGCGATCCCAAATGAGCCAGAGGATGCCTGCATCTCAGCCACAGACCTCTTGTTCATTTGATTCCATAGGTTTTGAACTGACTGTTCCAGGAATTATTTTCCTTGCATTGTCCATTTAGATTCTGGGAACCCCTATCTGGAAAAGAAACTGACATTTTCTGTCAGAAATTTCCCACAGCTTCTACAGTGGCCTGTGACATGCCTGGCTGGACACGTAGGACTGTGAATGTCTTAGAGGAGAAGTTGTTGGGATTTGATTTTCTTTTTTTTTTTTTTGTGGTGCGAGGGCCTCTCACTGTTGTGGCCTCTCCCGTTGCTGAGCACAGGCTTCGGATGCGCAGGCTCAGTGGGCATGGCTCACGGTCCCAGCCACTCCGCGGCATGTGGGATCTTCCCAGACCGGGGCACGAACCCGTGTCCCCTGCATCGGCAGGTGGACTCTCAACCACTGCGCCAACCAGGAAAGCCCCTGAGCTATATCTTAGGTTGAGAGAGGCAAGGAAAGAGCAGAAGGGCATTCCAGGCAGCAGGGTCAGCAGGAGCAAAAGCATAGAGGTGAGAAGAAGTAGGGACTGCAGGGATGTCACAAGCATTCGGATTTTGCTAGAGTATGAAGTGAATTGAAGCAGGAGATTGAGACAGGAAGGTGGGAATCATTTTTTATCAAGTGCTGGCTGCACTATTGTTTCTATCACTGTTGCTATTTGAGGGACCTTAATGAAAGCTATTTTTTTGATTATCCATGTTAATGGAACTTCAGACATTACAAAATAATGGATAATTCTCAAGTTGCTGAAATCAGCCAGGGAAAGTGACCAGATGAGAGTGTGGGGTGCAAGTCTGGCTTTCCTCCTTTTTTACCAGAGGATCCATTTGAGGGGTGTGGGGAATCTGCCTGCAGCATTTTCTTTGTGCCTGTCTCTGTGCAGCTCTCTCTCAGCTCTCCTCTGGGGCCGTCACCGGAGCCTGCCTTCCCCTCTCTTGCTGCATGTGCTGGAGAGTGGCTGGGAGAGGGAGAGGGACTGGTCTCGGAATAAGTGCCCAGACACACCCTTGATACTTGAACAGGGAGACCTCAGACAAGTCACTTCACCTCTTTGCACTTCTGTTTCCTTGTTTGTAAAATGAAGGGATTATTACTCTGAAATCTTGATGGGGAACTTTGCTCTGCTCTGAATGCCCCTAGCTCCAGAGATGGTGCTAGTTTTGGTTTTCCTGAATTGTATTCTTATTTCATTAAAAAAAATATCCTGGCACATTAAAAAAATAAAATAAAATATTACATTATAAATATATAAAATATAATACAATATTAAAATATAACAATAGTATATTTAATAAATATTGTATATTTATATATGTAAACTTATATGTGTATATATATATATATATATATATATATATATATACACACACACATACACACATACATACATATTTCAGAGTATTAGTGCACCTATACTGTCTTAGCTCACATTTGAAAGTCATCTTAGAATTTTGGATAATTTTTGGCATCATTGCAGATAAGTAAACGTATGAGGAAAGCCAAAATAAATACTCCCCCCTACCCCATCCTCTTTCCTTTGTAGAACAACCTAATTGGAATCTATATAAATCATATCTTCTGGGTACGCACAGTGGACAGGGAGCTTTTCACAAGGAAATTGAATAGTATGAAATGGATCAAGGCCTGAAGACATTCCCAGGGTCAAGTGTGCTTTAGCTCTTAGAGGTTGTGAGGGAGCCATTCAGTATATTAATAATACAATAGCTACCATTTATCAGGAATAGTGCTCCTTATGTACATCATCTCTAACTTTTATACAAACTTGCCAGGTATGTATTACTTTGCAGGTGAGGAAACTGGCTCAGAGAGGTTCGGCAATGTGACCATAGTCACCCAGCTAGTGCATGGGGAGTTGGAATATGAACTAAATTTGCTGGGAAAGCTGGTTCTTCCTTCCTGGTTACCCTGCCGCTCAACTAGAGTAATCTTAGTGTGTGTGACATGAACTACATACCTTCACCTGCCTGAGAGTTCTGGGGAGTGGCTTAGAAACAGGAGTGTAGAAGCTTTGTCTTCATCTGGGAAAGGGAGTTGTAATGATACTTAGATAAGATTATATAAAGGACACAATGCTTAGTCAGGGTCTGCTGTTTCTCTATTCTGGCCCTTATAAAATACTGTGCTCCTAGTGGAATAATTGTAACATGTGTAATAGCTTTTATTTGTTACTTTGTTTGGTGGATACTTACTATTTATATGCTCAGCATTTTCTTTTTCTGGGAATGGCAGCCCCCTACTCTAGCTCTATAATTTCTGCCAGAAAGGTCATATTTTTTCCTGACTTTCTCCATTTGACCACCTTTGTCTAGTCCAAGGTTGGACACTGATCCAAGCAGGGGCAGCCCAAGTAGCTTGCTCGTATGGCCGCAGTTGACTGGCCCAAGTTTGGGAACCTGACTGGGTCTGGGCCACAAAGTTTTTTACCGTGTTTTTAATTAGGATCAGAAAAAGCAACAAGTCAGTCTCTGAGGGCTGGAGCTTTAAGACCTACCACTCTGGGGCTGTTGTTGACCATGCTTTCCTCCACACTGGTCCACACTGGTCCACACTGAAAGACAGAGTGAAGCAGGGGCTCAGAGGGAAGCAGAGATGAGAGGATGAGAGGAATCCTGTGGTGCATGTGCTCCTGCTTTGAGTTGTTACTCAGGTCCCAGTATTCCTGGCTTAGGTTCCATGAGACACCGTATAGAGTCTTTTGGCCTAAACTATTTCCAGTTGAGTTTCCATCACTTGTAAACAAAATAGCTCTCACTTTGTAACTTAAAAAAAAATAGTCCTAATGAGTTGGGTTCCACAAAAGGCTGGTTAGTTCAAGTGTTTTAGAACACTATGCTAATGAAGCCAAGGGTTTGAATTATATTGAAACACTCTGTCCCACATTGACTAATTTCACTCTGTTTCTCAGCTTATTGTTTGTAAATTGTCAGTTTTGTTTTTCTAAAAAATTTCAGCTTTGGTTCATCTATTTAAAGGGTAGGATGCTTCAGGACCAGAATTTCAAACCCTGAAGTCAAAGTAAAAGTGTGCTTGGTAAATCTCTTGACTGATAACGAAAATGTTCTGTGCTTTGTGCTCCAGTTTTGCTTCTTGCTCTCCCACCTTCAATTTGGTACCCCCACTGCCTGTATCTGTTTTCTAAGCTCAGAGCTTGGCCTCTGATTATGGCTCTCAAGCAGCTCTCTCTACCTTGTGATCATAATATATCGGTGATGTCTGATATCCTAAATCCCACTTATTGGTTAGATTCTTTGTTCCCTTCTCCATTTCTGGGCCCTGGGTCAACTGGGGCCTTGTTTGAGTTAGGACTCAGCTATGTGTACCTTTGGAGGTAAGAGAAAGCATTTAAAAGTATATAGTTGGATCAGTTAAAATTCATCATCACTACTTTTGATCACAGGTTAGTAACATCATCTTTCTTATAAAGAACAACCTCCATATTCCTATTCAGATTAGTTCAACTTGATGTAAAATCTTCCAGATGAAAAACAGAGATAGCAAGGAAAGATAAGGGCCTTCTTTCCCCCTCAGTTTCCTGATAACACATAGAGCTCCTCTTTCAAGTCATACTACACAACACATATTTTCTCTGTTCTTATTTGTAAATGTATTAACATTAATTTGAAGTGAAAAGGATAAGAGAAAGTAATTTTTAAAAAGTAAATATTTTTAAAAAGTTGATATTCTGTCAATGATTTTTTTGTGTACATATCAAATATCACTTTGAACAACAAACTATATCCAACACAATTAACAGTATTTTACTAAATACATTTCCCATTTGGTTTTAAAAAGCATTAGTGCTTGAGTGAACACTGGATGGCTGCTCTGCAAAATGAAAATAAGTAGCTAATCACTTCTGGATCATGTCTAACAATGCTTGGCTATTACCATTGAAAACTGCCATTGAGATGGAGGAGTGGCAGTGTAATGAGACTGGCTGCCTGGCCTCACGAAGACCCAACGCCTTTTGGCTTTAAATGCTCAATAAATATGTGGAATGGGTATAGATGGAAAGCACAGTGTTTGTTTATGGATCTGTGTCCCAAATTGAGCGTGGGAGTCTTCTATCAAGGGACATGCTCCGAGGCGGGCACAAAGGCCTTCTCTTTGTGGATTCAAGGTTTTAGGGATTTTCTGAATGCTCTGGGCCAATTCAGGCTTTCTTTAAACAGATTATTGGTTATTTCACAGGCATTTTGCAGTGGTGCTGTGCATCATAATGTAGCATCAGTTGCTGTTATTTTCAAGTGATGTAAATAGGAGTGGTGTTGGAAGAGGAGCATAGCAAGGACTGGGCAGAGGTGAGAGGGTGTGGCTCACAGGACAGGACACTGATCAAGGGGGCATAAAAGAACAGGGACCCCTTTAGGGTATGAAGAATGTAACTTTCTCACTTGTGTGTTCAAATGGAGCAGGCTAGGGTCAACTGGTTCCGTAGCACAACCTAGCTCTAGCCTTATCTCTGCACCTATGACTTCCCATCACATGCCTTATTTTTCAGTTACATTGTTCTCTGAAGAATGGGGAAACATTACATACACTTGATCCTCTCTGTCTCTTTCTAGAAATTCTGTTGTTCAAAGTCCAGTCCAAATGTCACTTCCATATCTTGTCCTCCCTGATTCCTGCAAGTAGTTCTTCCTCAGAACTTCCTGATAGAAATATCACTCATTTATCATTTATTACATCTTGCCATTTAGATAGATGGTATCATTCCGTATATGTTTTTCTGTGACTCACAGTTTCCTTCACTATTTTGTTTCTGATATTCATCCACATTGATGTAGTTGTAGTCCATTTACTTCACTGGGGTAGTATGGTCTGTAGTATTAATTTGCCACAATTTATCTATTCCTTTGGTGATATACATTTGAGTTGTTTTCATTTGGTTGCTCTTTACATACATTACTGCTATGTCTTCTAGTGCACATGTGCAAGCGTGTCTAGGATATATATCTAAAGGTGAAATTACAGTTCATAAAGTCTTTTCCAGATTTTGAGGTAATATTAAGTTATTTTACAAAGGGATTGGATTCAATTACAGTCCCACCCACCAATGTATGAGGGTTCCCATTGTCCTTCATCTTTACCAAAATTGGTAAAAAAATTAAATTTAATTTAATTAAATTAAAGTTTAATTTCTGCATTTCTGATGATATAAAATTCTCTTTCATTGCAGTTAAAACTTGTATTTCTCTGATTACTGACAAGGTTAACATTTCTTTTTTTTTATGCCTGTGATCAGTTTTGTCTTTTCTAACGTGACTGGACAGACTTTTATTCATTTTTCCATTTAGTTATGACTTGTTTATATGTGTGAATTTATTACAGATTATGGATACTAATCCTTTATTGGTTACATTTGTTGCAACTCTTTTTTTTCCTAGTGTGTTGCTTGTTTTATTTTTTATTTTTTAAATAGCATCTTTTGCTTAACAAAAGTGTCACATTTGTCATAGTGAAATACAGCAATAATTTTCTTTGTGATTTTTATGTCTTGCATAAGTTTATAGAGATATTTTGTGTTATGGAAGGAAGATGGAGTCAGATTTAATTTTTTTATATATGGATAACCAACTGTAACAATGCCAGCTTTAAAACAGCCTCTCTTTCTCCACTAACTTGCAGGTCCACCTCTTTCATTAAGTTGCTGTATATGAATGGTTCTCTTTCTGAGCTTTCTGCTTGGTCCCTTGGTCTATTTTTCTATTCTTGTACCAATGCCATACTGACTCTATTACTATAACTTTAAAATTGCTTTTGGTATTTCATATAGTGAGTTTTCCTCCTCCTCCTTTCTCAGGACTGTTTTGGACTTTTGTTTCTTATATAATTTCAGATTCAGATTATTAGCACCCACAAAACAAAACAAAAATAAAACAAAAATTAGCATATTGATTAGAATTACATTGAAGCTATAGGTCAATATGGAAAAACTGATATCTTATGATATTGAATTTTCCTATCTATGAACATATATCTTTCCAGTTATTTGAGCACTTTTCAATGCTTTTCAATAAAGTTTTAGAATTTTTGTCATAAAGGTCTTAGACAATTTTTGCTGTTGTTAGATACATTCTTAGGTGACTGCTTTTTGTTGCTATGGTAAAGATTATTTTAAAATTACTTTTTCTCTTTGTTGCAGGGATATAGAAATGCAATTGATTTTGTATATTGATTTTATTTTAGTCCATCTTTCTAGGCTCTCATCAATTTTAATAATTTGTCTATAGTCGACCTAGATTTTCTCTGTAAAAAGCATTAACTTATGAATAATTAATTCATTATTTCATTCAATAGATATTTACTGTGTATCTACAGTGTGCTAGGCTCTATTCTAGGTAATATTCTAGGAATTTAACAAAACAATCAAAAATCTCTACCTTCATGTAACTTACATAGGCAATTATTCCCTCCCCCCAGTCCTTGTACATTTTATGACTGGAAAGGGAAGGGTTAGCAGCTGATCTGTAACATAGACTATTCAGGAAAGAGACAAAAATAACTCAAAAGAATAAAATGATCTGGTCAAATCTTCTTGTAAACATTGTGGAGAGTCCTTATATGCGGACTGCTTTTAGCAGAACATGCCTGATCCATGTAGTTTGTTCATGGTAAACAAACCAGTTATTCATAGATTTATGGGGCATGGCTCAGTGAAAAATGTCAGTATTAACTATGTAATTTTTGGTGTACAAAATGGAGATGTTTCATAATAGGAATTGCTCCCCTTTGTGTAAGTGATGTCCAGTGTGCATCATGAGAGAACTCAGCTTAAATCAGGACCAAGGAGCTTTCTGCCATAATACAGTGAGGAAAGAACTGGGGAGCTGTGATAACAGGGTCAGAATTATCCATGATTTATCTGTTTCTTGTGGTTACCTTTATTCTTTGAATTAGTAATAAAGTTTGATACTAGGTAAGATCTCTCATTTTTTTTTTCTTATTTTTGCGATACGCGGGCCTCTCACTGTTGTGGCCTCTCCCGTTGCGGAGCACAGGCTCCGACGCGCAGGCTCAGCGGCCATGGCTCACAGGCCCAGCCGCTCCATGGCATGTGGGATCTTCCCGGACTGGGGCACGAACCCGTGTCCCCTGCATTGGCAGGCGGACTCTCAACCACTGTGCCACCAGGGAAGCCCAGCTCTCTCATTTTTGTGAGTTTAATTTGACAGATTGACATTCTGTGTCATGACAATGTTTCCCCATTTTCTTACTGTAGTGTAAGAGGGTGATACTAGTGGCTGTCTATGTTGTTCCTGATTTTATGTATATGAACATCTAATGTTCTTCATTTAGAATGTTTTCTGTGTGTTTCTGGTAGATAGTCTCAGCAGGTTAAGGAAATTTCCTTCAATTTTTTTTATACTTATGAATGAGTGTTGAATTTCTTTCTTTTTTTGGTTGTGCTGGATCTTCATTGCTGTGCATGGACTTTCTCTAGTTGCAGCGAGAAGGGGCTACCCTTTGTTGCGGTGCACCGGCTTCTCATTGCGGTGGCTTCTCTTGCTGCAGAGCATGGGCTCTAGGCGAGCAGTCTTCAGTAGTTGCAGCAAGCAGTCTCAGTAGTTGTGGCACACGTGCTTTGTTGCCCCGTGACATGTGGGATCTTGATAGATAGATAGATAGATAGATAGATAGATAGATAGATAGATAGAAATGGAGAGATTTATTATAGGAATTGGCTCATGGTGTTATGGAGGCCCAAGAATCCCATAATCTGCTGTCTGCAAGCTGGAGAAACAGAAAAGTCGCTGTTATAATTCAGTTCACAACGGCCTGTGAATCAGGGGAGCTGATGGTGTAAAGCCTGGAGTCTAAAGGTACAAGAACTAGGAACTCCAAATTCAGAGGGCAGGAAAAGATGGACATCCCAACTCAAAAAAAGAGAGAAAGAGAATTGACCTTTCCTTCACCTTTTTCTTCCATTTGGGCCCTCAGTGGATTGGATGATGACTGTCCACGTTGGTGAGGGTGAGTCTCTTCACTCAGTCTGCTGAATCAAATGCTGATCTCCTCCAGAAACACCTCAGGGACACACCCAGAAATAATTTTTCACCACCCTTTTAGGGATCCCTTAGTCCAGTCAACATGACACATACAATTAAACATCACAATGTATATCTTTTATATAAGTTGTTGGATTCACTTTGTAGCATTTTATACATATATGCATATATATATAAATATATATATATTTACAAGAGAAGTTGACCTATCCTTTTATTTTCTTGTACTTTTCTGATTTTTGTAGCAAGATTACATATTCATATATATGAATTGGGTGATATTCTTTATTTTTATTTCCTAGAAGAGTTTTTAAAGGACTGAAATTCCATTTATTTATCTTTCTTTGTGGGAAGAGCTTTAACTACTAATATAACTTTAATGATTGTGGGCTATTTATTTCTTCATGAGTCACTTATGGTAAGTTGCTTTTTTCCTAGGAATTCACCAATTTTATATATTTTAAAGCTTATTGGCTGAAATTATTATTATCTTTTAAATTCTTTGCTCTATTTGTAGCATAATCTTCTTTTCATTTTTGCTATTGAATATTTGTGCCTTCACTCTTTTTTACTTGCTTAGTCTAACTGGAAGTTTAACTTTTTATTTGTATTCTCAGAGAAATATCTTTTGGATTTGTTGGTTCTTTATATTATATCTTTCGGATTTGTTGGTTCTTTATATTATATCTTTCTATTGTTTGTTTTGGCTCTTACATTTATTATTTATTTCTCTTTACTTTCCTTGGGGATTTTCCATTTTCTTTTTTCTTAAAAGAAATAGATATTTATCAGAAGTGTAGTTTGTTGAAGAACCCATTTCCATTAGACTCTAATCAGACATTTTAGAAATCACCAGGACATATGCTTATTAGGTTCTAGAATGTCTCATCTAGAAAAAATGTACTGTTTAAAATTGTTTTCTAAGATGGACATTCAGCTTTAAAATTTTTAGCCTTTCTTTTCTCATACAAGCATACAAAACTATAAATTTCCTCAAATTATTATTTTAGCATTCCACACATTTTGATATGTATTATTATTGCTTTTAATTTTAAGTATATTTTAATTTCCATTATTTCTTCTTTGACTCACACATTATTTAGCAATATTCTAATTTCCAATAATAAGAGGCTTAAATTATTTTAATATTGACTTCTAACTTAATTGTGGTCAGAGAATATGCTCTGCATGATATGGATAATTTGAAATTTGTTGAGACCTATTTTATGGCCTAATATTGAGACAATTTTTGTAAATGGTCAATGGATCTTGAGTATAATATGTATTTTTTATTGTTGGATGCATGACACTGTAAATACCCATCAAAACAAGCTTTAATTTTTGTCTGTTTGACTACTAATAAATGAGAGAAGAATGCTGAAAACTCTTGGTATGATAGTAAATTTATACATTTCTTGACATTCTATTAAATTTTATATCTTTTGAGGTTATTTTATTGGGTACATATTATCCTTATTGATTGAAAATTTTTATCATTAAACAATGGCCATCTTTATATATGCTTTTTGTCTCAAAATTTAATTTTCTGATGTTGCTAGTTTTCTTGTGATTACTGTTTGCCTAGTATACCTATCTTTATATTTTACTTTTTTCCATGTTTGTATGTTTTTACTGAAATACAGTTTATTTATAATATTATATTAGTTTCAGATGTACAACATAGTGATTCAATATTTTTGTAGATTATACTCCATTTAAAGCTATTATAAAATATTGACTATATTTTCTGTACTGTACAATACATCCTTGTTGCTTATTTATTTTATACATAGTAGTGTGTTCCTCTTAGTCTCCTACACCAATTTGCCCCTCTCCCCTTCCCTCTCCCCACTGGAAACCACTAGTTTGTTCTCTATGTCTGTGAGTCTGTTTCTCTTTCATTATATTCATTCATTTTATTTTTTAGATTCCACAAATAAGTGATAAGTGTCTTTCTCTGGACCTCTAGGTCCATCCACGTTGTTGCAAGCAGCAGAATTTCATTCTTTTTTTATGACTAGTATTCCATTGTGTGTGTGTATGACATATAGATGAGGCTTGTTTTTTTTAATGCAGTCAGTCAGCTACCCTATGTCTTTTGATTGGAGCATTTAGTGCATTGACATTTGAAGTTATTACTGTTAGGTACGTACTTAATCTCATTTTGCTACTTGTTTTCTTTTTCTTTTCTTTTTTTTTTTTTCCTGTGGTTCTTCTCTGTTCTTTTCTTCTTTTAGTTTCTTCCCTTATGTTTTGATGATTTTCTTTAATGGTATGCTTATGTTCATTTCTCTCTAGGTTTTGTGTATCTATTGTAGTTTTTTGATTTGTGGTTACCATGTGGTTTATAAATGTTGATATATAACTATATATACTTATTTTAAACTGGTGGTTATTTAAGTTCAAACATATTCTAAAAGATGTACATTTTTTATTCCCCTCCTCCATGTTTTATATTTTTGATGTCATATTTTGCATCTTCATGTTTATCCCTTCACTGGTTATTGTAGTTATTGTTGATTTTATAATTTTGTATCTTCTAATTTTCATATATGCTTATTTAAATGGTAGATCCACAGCCTTTACTATATATTTGTCTTTAGTAGTGGGATTTTCCTTTCCTACAGGGATTTTCTTTTCCTACTTCTTGTTGAGCCTTTTCTTTTCTACTTAGAGAAGACGCTTTAACATTTCTTTTAGTGTGGTTTATTATTGATGAACTCTTAGCTTTTGTTTGTCTGAAAAGTTCTTTATCTCTTCTTCAGTTCTGAATCTTGCTGTGTAGAATACCCAAGGTTGTAGGTTTTTCCCTTTCAGTGCTTTAAGTATATCATGCCACTCCCTTCTGGCTTGCAAAATTTCCACAGAAAAATCAGCAGATAACCTTATGGAGGTTCCCTTGTATATGACTCTCTTTCTTGCTGCCTTTAGAATTTTCTCTTTATCTTTAACTTTTGCCAGTTTAATTATAATATGTCTTGGTGTGGGTCTCTTTGGATTCATCTTGTTTGGCACCCTCTGTGCTTTCTGTACCTGGATATCTGTTTCCCTCTTCAAGTTCAGGAAGTTTTCAGCCATAATTTCATCAAATACATTTTTAACCCCTTTATCATTCTCTTTTTTGTTCTGTGATCCATATAATGTGAATGTTGGTATGCTTGCTGTTGTCCCAGAGGTCCCTTAAACTGTTCTTATGTTTTAAAAATGTGTTTTTCTTTTGCTGTTTTGATTGGATAATTTCCATTATTCTATCTTCCAGATCACTTATGTGCTCTTTGTATCACCTAGTCTGCTGTTAATTTCTTCTAATGTGTTTTCCATTTCAGTTATTATATTTTTCTTTTCTGATTCTTTTTTATATTTTTAGCTCCTTGTTAAAATTCTCACTGTGTTCATCTATTCTATTCCCTAATTCATTAGCATTCTTATTACTAATGCTTTGAACTCTTCACATGGTAAATTATTTATCTGTTTTATTAATCATTTTTTCAGGGATTTTTCTTGTTCTTTTTTTTGAAAAAAATTTCTCTGTCTCTCATTTTGCTTAACTTTCTGTTTCTATGAAATTAGGTGAAATGATTACCTATCCTGGTCTGGAAAGGGTGCCCTTGTGTGAAAACATCCCTACACTGTCTGCACTTGTCCAGTGGCTTTGGTGGGAGAGCTGGATCTGATGTGAGCAAAAGTCACCTCTTCCTCCAGGGTGTGCTGGCAGTTATCACCTTGGTAGTAGATGCGGCTGGAGATGGAGGGGCTAGAGCCAGAGCCAGGTATGAGCCAGGGCTTCCCCTATGCTCAGTGGCCAATACTAACATATGGGGTATAGGGTCAGGTCCAAAGTTGGTAGAGTAGAAGCCCTTAAGTTCTGGTCTGAGCTGATTTTGTTCCCTCTGAGTGTGTGCTGTCCCCCCTCTCAGCATTTGGCACCTTGGTCCCAGACAGGAGCAGTGCTTGAACAAGAGACTGGAGTGGGCTCTTGGCGAGGGTTGGAATGTGAGCTGGGGCAGTCCCAGCACCAGTCAGAGTCCCAAATAACTCCTAACCTGCTGTTTCTCTGAGCACTAATAATGACTGTCCTGTTCAGATGCCATGTCAGGCCTGAGCCATCTCCATCCCTCACAAATGAGCAGCTTTCTTAGCTGTGGCAGCCTTTGCCCTAGTGTGGAGCTGTGCCTCAGAGCAAGCAGGCTCAGAGTGGACACTCAGCTTGGCTGGGGCCTGTGCTGGGGTGGTTACATGAAGCTGGCCAGAGTCCTGGGCAGTTTCAATCTGCTTCCTTCACCATGTTTCAGGAGTAAGCAAGTGTGTGTGTGTGCTCTTCACGAGTGGAGTCTAGATTTCTTACTGCCGCACTGTCAGTCCCACTGTTTTTCAAACCCGCTAAGGTGACTCATCCTTCCATTGTCAGACCCCACAGCTGTGGTGCCCAATATGTGGTTCAAACTGCTTACTTCCCAAGGAGGATCTCTGGGGCTGTGTAACCCCCACCTCTCCTCTGTCCCCTCCCTGTAGTGCAGATCCTGACCTGATTGCTTCTCTTCTCTTCCTGCCTGATTCCATGTGGATCTTTCTCATAGCCTTGGTAGTATAAGAGTCTTTCGGCCAATCTCCAGCTAGTTTTCAGTGAGACTTTCTCCACATGTAGATATATTTTTGATGTGATTGTGGGTGGATTTGAGCTCTGCATCTTCCTTTACTGACATCTGGATCTCCTCTTCCATGTTTGTATGTTTTATATTTGTTTCTCTAAAATAACATGTAGCTGATTTTTAGGAAAACCTGACAATCTGTCTTTTAACTATGAATTACATCTGCATTTATTATTGTTACTGATATATTTGAACTCATCTTACCACCTTATGTTGTGTTTTTATTTGTCCCTGGTGTTCTTTGCTTCATTATGTCTCATTTCTGAACTTATTTTTGATTAGTTATTTCTTGTTCAATTTTCCCCCTGTACTTGTTAGGAATATATTCACCATTTATCTCTGTTTATTTGTTTTCTTGTAGACTGAAAGTCTAAAATTAATCAGTGTCTGAACTCCTTGAATAATACAAGGGTCTTATAATTATCTCTGGTCACCCCCCTCTGGGCTTACATGCTGTTGTTATTCAGGATTTTATTTCTATCTTTAAAAAATTTTTCACAATTTAAGCATTATTACTATTGTATACACTCAGGTTTTTCAGATTGGTCTAAATCTTTAATAATTTCTTTGCTTGCCAATCTTTATTGTATTTCAAACCTTACCTTTTGAATCATCTTTTCTTCTTGAATTTTATCATTTAGAAGGTCATTTTTAAGGGTCTGCTAGTGGTAAGCTATCACAGTTTATGGTTATCTAAAAATGTCTTTATTTTATTCTTGAAAGATAGTTTTGTTGGGTATATAATTCTAGAGTTATAGTTATTCTCCCCCATCAGTTTGATCATTACATATTACATTATATTCTGGCTTCTAATACAACTCTTGAGAAGTTTGATATCAGTTTAATTTTCATTCACTTAAAAGTGATCTTTTTTTGTGGCTGTTTTAAAGATCTTTTTGTTTTTGATGTTCAGCAATTTCATTTTGTTATTTCTGCCTTTGTTATTCTGATTGTAATTCATTAGGATTCCTGTACCTGAAAAATTGGTGTACATATTTCACAAATTCTGAAAATTTCTTACGCATTCTCTCTTCAACTGTTATCTCTCCTCAATTCTCTGTATCATCTCATTTCTGGAACATCAGTAAGTTCTATGTTAAGTCTCTCACTTTATCTTCTATGTCTTAATTTAGTTTTTCAGTTTTTAAAATCTTCCTATCATTTGTCCTCAGTTATGGATAAATACTTTACTTCTACTTTCTAATAGGTTAATTATCTTTCATACGCATCTAATTAGATTCAAAGTCTAATTTTAGACTTTAATATGTATCTATATCCCAGTAGTGAAATTTAAAATTTAAATAGCTATATATTTTATTTCTAATAATTTATTTGAGTCTATTCACAACTTGGTCATTTCTGGTAGTATCTTTCCTTGGTTTTACTCTTTTATTTCATTCAAGTTTTTCTTTAAACATATTATATAGAGTATTTTATATTTGGAATCACATAATTCTGAATACGTGATATCCTTGGTGAGCAATGGGCTAAAACTGTTTTTTATTTTACTTTTTTTTCTCTTCAGACTCTTGTTCATGATATCTTATTTCTTTATTTGCTTAACACTTTTTATTTTGAGTTCATTATTTTTTAAACATAGTCTGTGAGAAGTCTTAGGGGCCTAGTTTTAGATGTATTCACCCAGAAAGAAATGGTATTTGTTTCTGCCATATGTCAGGACACACATTTTTCTGTTTTAAATTTATTTATTTTTGGCTGTGTTGGGTCTTCGTTGCTGCACGTGGGCTTTCTCTAAAGTGGTGAGTGGGGGCTACTATTTGTTGCAGTGAGTAGTTTTCTCATTGTGGTGGCTTCTCGTTGCAGAGCATGGGCTCTAGGCTCGCAGGCTCAGTAGTTGTGACTTGCAGGCTCTAGAGCACAGGCTCAGTAGTTGTGGCTCACTGGCTTGGTTGCTCCTCGGCATTTGGGATCTTCCTGAACAAGGGCTCGAACCCATGTCCCCTGCACTGGCAGGCAGATTCTTAACCACTGTGCCACCAGGGAAGTACCAGGACACACTTTAATTTACTTTCTGGATTAGGGATTTCTCTGACTATACCTATGAGTGAGCAGACATATGATTGTGGACTGTAAATTTTTAAGGGGTAGCTATCATCAGTGGTAATATTATTTTATTTTTTACTAAACAACCATAGCAGAGGGAAATAGGGTTCCTTATAGACACACATTCCTGAAAGATAATATTTTTCTAGCTCACTCCTTCATTAATGCAGAAGTTAGGACATCTTTGGCCATCCAGGAAAGCATACACATGCTTCTTGAGTGCCTAAAACACAGAGGATGATTACAATTATATTGAAGTATAGTTGCTACAGGCTGAATGTTTCCCCCCACCCCCCAACATTCATATGTTGAAAACTAAGCCCAATGTGATGATATTTGGAGGTGAGGTCTTTGGTGACTAGGTCATGAAGGCACAGCCTCATGAATGGTATTAGTGTTCTTGTTAAAGAGCCCCCAGGGAACTCCTTTGCCTCTTTCTGCCATGTGAGGACACAGCAAGAAGATGGCTGTCTATGAACCAGAAAGCAGTTTATCCCCAGAGACCAGATCTGCTGGTGCCTTAATTTTTTACTTCCCAGACTCCAGAACTGTGAGAAATTAATTTCTGTTGTTTATAAGCCACCCAGTCTATGGTGTTTTGCTATAGCAGCCTGAATGTACTGAGACAAGTGTTAGCAAAATACTAAAAACAAATGTGATACATTAATATATATGCTTCTTTATTCATGCATTACATAATGAAATCTAGTGAGTTGTCCAACTACCATAATGGTGAAACAACCATAATGAGCATAAACATAATTTCAAATTATCTGCAATGCTCTAATATGATATGAAATATCTATGATTTCTATTAGAGACAAAGACACAGTTATTGCTCAAACTACTGTGATTTGTTGCTTATATTTTATAATGAAAGGAAATTAGAGATATATGAAAATAAACATGTACTTTTTATCCCTATCCAAGTCCATGAATTCTTTGACTTTTCTCACGAATACTTAGAGAACACACAGACCCCAGGTTTAGAACCCCTGGAAAGGACTGACCTCTTATTTCCCTCTGACTAATCTCAAAACTCTAGGCTTCTGGTCTTGGCACTTTCTTCCCAGTTACCCCTGGCTTCTGCTTTACAGGTCATGACTGGTTTAAACCTCATGTTCCTTTTTCCCTTCTATAAGGATTCTCTTACTTTCTTAGAGATAAACAATGTATTTCAAAGTTTGCTTTTTTTTTACTCCTACAGGAGCTATTTGTACTATATCAGAAGAACTCTTTTTATTATAAAAATGTGGTATCAGCCACACTGTAAAAAGTAGAATTGTAGGCTTCTCCCCTTTTATAAGATCTTAGAGGACAGAGACTTTATCTTTTTCTTATTGTTGTTAAACCCACGGCAATGGACAAAAGTGTCTACATGTAATGGATACTACATGTAAATATTTGTTGAATGGATAAATAACAAACGCGTGACTGTGGGATTTAAGGATCACCTCTTACTTCTCAATTCCCAGAGCCAACTCTGTGAACTATTCAAAGAATTTTATTGTTTCAAGGTTTGAAGATGCAATTCTCCTGTGAATACACTGTGACCTATGTTCACAGTGAATATTCTATCTACAGTTCTATATATAGAGATAATGAGTGAAGCATATACCAGGGACTGCTATATATAGATTTATCTAGCTCCAGAGAGCAAGGGAGATTAGAACAGAGCTCTTACATAACTTTAAAAAGATGGTACCACTTTCTACATTTTTAATTACTCTAATAAAATCATTTTTAAGGAGAAACATTTTACAAGATGGTCTCAACTTTAAGTACCACACTTCCATCTGAAGATAGATTAGTTTTCATTTTTGTTAACCTCTTAACCTCAAGGACAAAATCTGCCAGACTTCTCACTACTGCTGCTTCCTTCTAGTTGCTGCCAATTGGAGGATAACTGACTATAAATCAAACTTTGAGACAACTTTAGTACAAACCTAACAGTTTCCCCAACTGTCATTATCTCAAGCTATTCTTAAGAACAAGCAAGAACACCCAGATGTGTTAGTGACATTTTCTGTTATGAAAGATTAAAATTGGTTCCTTGCCATGTTTGGTTCCCACTGTAATTAGTCTTTCCTTTATAAGGCATCATTGCTCCATTACTCCTCTGCCATTTGTTAAGAGCAAATTGTATATTACTTTTAGGATTTCATTCACATTTTATCTACCAAAATGTGGTATTGAATATACTGTGGACAATTTGTTCAGAATGTACAGTGTTCTAGAATGCCAAATATCTATAGAAAGATGAAAAATGGGAGTGCAAATAGAGAAACCACAATAGAGCTGTTTCAGATTTATTATGTTCAAGCATAGCACACTTGGATACCTACATACACATCCATTTCAGAGTGCAGAACAGTGGATAGCTCACATATCACTTCAGCTAAAAGGTCAGAAAAGAACCTTTTCCTCTTTGTTTATTGCCAAATACATAGTTCTTCCACCTTGTGGGAGTTACTCAGGCAATATTCAGGATAAAACAATAAGATAAAGGTTGGGGAGAGCTGGTAACATTTCCCTGGATTGAATTTGGGGAGGTGAATAACTGACCTTTGGTAAATAATTAATGGTTGAAAGGGGGTAGGGTCAGTGGGTATTTGGTGCCAGTTGAATTGTGTCCCTCTAAAAATATGTTGAAGTTCTTACCCCTGGCACCTGTGAATATAACCTTATTTATAAATAGTCTTTAAGATGTGATCAAGTAAGTTAAGGTCATAATGGATTAGCAAAGACCCTAATTCAATGACTGGTGTCCTTACAAGAAGGGTGAAATGTAGACACAGAGACATAGACACACTGGGGAGAGGGCCATGTGAAGATGGAGGCAGAGATTGGAGTGACACATCCATAAGCCAAGCAGCACCAAGGATTGCCAGCAACCACCAGATGCTGGGAAACAGGAAGAGATTCTCCTTCAGAACCTCTAAAAAAAGAACCAATCCTGCTGATGCCTTGATTTCTGACTTCTAGATTCCAAAACCATGAGAGAAGAAATGTCTGTTGTTTTAAGTCACTCAGTTGGTGGTACTTTGTTACAGCAGCCCTAGGAAACTAATTCAGTATTATTACCAATGAAGTGCTTTCTGGATTTCAATGACTTAAAAAAAATTCTGGTTATTTATTAGTATAAGATGAAATAAGTGAGATTAAACAGTGAAATAAGTGAGATTTTGACTCTTTCTAAATTCTGGGAAATTTCTACGTTTTAAAAATTGTGATATAATTGCCATATAATATTATATTAATTTCAGGTGTACAATATAATGATTCAATATATGTACGTATTGCAAAATGTTTACCACAAAAGTTTACTTAACGTCCATCACCACGCATAATTACCTTTTTTGTCCTCGTGAATAGAACTTTTAAGATCTACTGTCTTAGCAACTTTCAAATATACAACACAGTATTATTACCTATAGTCACCTTACGTTACGTTCCCATGCCTTATTTATTTTATAACTTGAAGTTTATATCTTTTGACCATCTTCACCCATTCAACCATTTTGCCCACTACCCATTCCCCAGCTCTGACAACCACTCATCTGTTCTCTATATCTATGAGTTCTGTTTTCCTTTTCTTTTTCTTTTGGATTCCATATATAAGTGAGTAAGATCATACAGTATTTGTTTTTCTCTGTCTGACTTATTTCACCTAACATAATTCCCTCAAGTTCCAACCATGTTGTTGCAAACAGCAGGATTTCAAGTCACAAATGACAGGACTTCAGTGATTTTTGATAATTCTTTGTATTATTTACTTTTTTGTTTGGCCTAAAACACAGAAGGCTAGCTACTATACCTCAAGTTCCACAGGGCTTTTTGGGTTGTAGCTACATTTACTTTCTATTTTTATTATTATTAAAGATAAACCCTTCTAAAAAACCAGTGGGCACTATTATTCTTTTCTTGATAAACTGAAAACTACCCCTCCTCACTCCTGCTTGTTTCTGGTGCCCCTCCCCTCGCTGTTAGTGAATTTTCAAACTCAACACACATTTGCCTTACTCAGAATCCCACATATTGGAAAGGATATGTTGTGCACAGTAAGAAACAGAAAAGCTTGTACAGTCTCAATTGTTGTTAAGTAAAATAATGGGTACAATGCTGTGAGTTTCTGAGGAGAGGTCTTTTGAGTAATCCAGCTTTGACCTGTGTGCTAAGGTATCCTTTCTTCCTACAGGCCGTTCTCAGGTCAGACCCAGCCAAGCCTCCTTCACTCTGTCCCAGAACATTCTGGGCTTCTCTCTTTTAAGTACCACACTTTAGTGCAATGGTCTTTCTTTCAGCCAATTTTCCCTCTCTGTCCCTGGTCTCTCTCTCCCACTAGACTAAGGGCCTGGGGCAGGGTGCCATTTGTATTCCATCTTTGTATTCTTTGTTTTCAGCAACCTGCCTGGCAAAGAGCAGACTCTCAGCCTTGGAAGACAGAGTCTCTGCCCTCAAGCGTCCTGTAATGTAATCTGGCACCTCTTTTTCAAAGCAAGATTGACAAACAGCAACGGCTTTCTATTTGAGCCACATTTGTTAATGCTGCTTTTAACAAAAGGTGCCCCCATGTTACACTGGCACATACCCCCCCCATAAAAATAAAACTAAGTCATCTACACAAAACAAAGGTTATCCTGAGATAAGCCCTGCATCCAGGGAGGGAGGTGCAAGGGAGAGGTGTCAAAATATTCATAGGTATGTTGAGGATACAAGAGGGATGCTGAAATTTCTGGTTATTTATGTTCTTCTATGCAAGTCTCTCTCTAGCAGTGACTTTGGTTAGCTGTGAATGCCCTGACTTTAAATTAGTGATGGTGCTATTGACTTTTGGGAGCAAATCTAAGCTACTCCATATTTTAACTGATCTGTCAGGTGTTGTCAGCAGCTGCAGATTAATCCAGCACCCCTCACTCTACCATACTCATTGGCTGCGATTTACTGACTGCGGCTGTTCTGTGTTAATGCACTTCTTGGAGTGGGATTATCTTGGTGATTATTTATTTTCAGGAGGTGGCCTTCTCACAGGAGCCCATCCATCCCCGTGTTGGGGCAGCCTTGTCTACCAGTTGCTGCGGCTGCTGCAGCTACCTCAGGCATCCTGCCAGCTGAGCACTGCAGGCTGAGCGGGGCTTTCTCTGCTTCCTCTAATTCCCCTTCCCCTTTCCTGCCCTGTGTATTTCCATGATAAATCACCCAGGAAAGATTTTCAATGCCTTTGACAGGATGAATCTGTGTGATTCGGCTTGATCTCATTAAAAGCCCCATAGCCAAATCCCTCCAAAGTGCAGAAGACAAGGAAATCTTGCAAAATGTGATGGCTTGTCTTTCTAGCTGAGAGAAAGACACTGAAAGACCTTAACCGACACTGCTGACTTTCTGCCCTTGACCTAAAGGAGAGAGGGATATTTATTACATGTTTTCATTTGCAAAGTCCCTGTGTAAGTGAAGTGTAAGTCAGTGAAGGTATCCCTTTAAGGGGCAAGCATCCAGGCTTCTAAAGAATGTACCAGCCCTCTTCATTTATTCATTCATTTATTCATTCATTCTGCAAACATGCAAGTGCTAAATGTAACAAGCTCTGTGCTAAATAATAAATAAGACAGAAATTCATGCCCTCAAGTAGCTCACAGTGTGGTAGGGAAGAGAGATATGCAGAAAGATCTATACCAGTATGTGGAATGCAGTGGTATATAAAAAGCACTGGGTATTACAATGAGAAGGGACACCAAACTCCATCTGGAAGGGGTGGTGATGAGGATGAGCTTTCTGGTGGAAGTGATGCTGAGCCGGATTTCACAGGATGAATAGGAATGAACATGGTGGATTTAGGGTGGTGGAGGTGGGCTCTCTTAGGCAGAGGGCAGCTGTGAGCAAAGGTTTTCTTGTCAATCTCTGTTGCTTTCAATTTCAAGATTTGCTCGTAGACTGTGATTCTCCTGTTTTCTCCTTTTGTGTTTTCCATCCTCAGATGTGTGCTAACTGACTATCACAACCTGACTCTGTGTGGCTTTTGTTGCATGGAACAGATTTTAGCATCCTGCTTGAACGATCTTAACCATCTTCAGCCCACCCTTGAGTTTCGGTTCATCACTCTTTTCTTGACACTGACAGCTTGTAGTGATTCTTATGGAATATACACAAACAGTTAAATCAAACAAATTTCTTCAGAAACAACATGGCAGTGCCCTCTGTCCAGGTTAATAGGAAATTCAAGTTTGGGTTTGTGTCTTCTCCATCATTTTATTCCCAACTGCCTTATGCATAGAAGGGGCTCAGTACATACTTGGTGAGAGAATGAATGAATGGGTGGCCCAAATAAAGGAATCCCATGTATTCAGTGTCTTTTATTATTCTGGCTCTTCAAAAAGCAGAGAATGCAGTTTTTTTTAAAAATGAAAATTCAACTTCTCTGCACAGTCAGAAGGAGTCTGTAGGATTAGAGGAGCCTGCAGTCAGATGACCATTGTTGTACATGACCTGAAAGCCATACACAGAAAGGAGAGGGCTCAACTGAAGTAAATGCAGGAACCCTGAGCACAGAGACTGCAGCCTGGAAAATCAGAGTGGTGATGATCATGGAGATGGATTCATTTCATCTTGTCTGCAGTGGCTCATTTTTAGGACTCTGCCTTGGTTAGTCAGGAGGCACTTCTATTCTGCATATGAGAGAGGCAGGAATGGCTTTTCCAGGCAATTTGCTTAAAAAGAGCGTGGTTCCTTGGCTTTACAGAAATGTCAGAAAAGATTATGAAGTCTCTGAAGACCAGATAGAAACCAGGGTGGTAAATAGCATTTTATTCATTAGGATGGATATCCAAGTATTCTGTGCCTTGAAGAAGCTTTGTCCGGGAGGAGATATGGGGATATATATATATGTATCGCTGATTCACTTTGTTATTAATCAGAAACTAACATATCATTGTAAAGCAATTATACTCCAATAAAGATGTTAAAAAAAATCACAGATGATGTTAAAATATCAACATAATGCTGACATTCCACTAAAGGATATAACATTCAAATGGAAGTTTCAAGCATTATAATAAAAATGATTTTTAAAAGTTAAAAAAAAAGAATGCTTTGTCCTTTGTACCCAGGGATGAAGCCTCTGGGGTACCATTAAGTCATAATAACAGCGTAAAACATTTACATTTGCATGGTACGTTGCAGTTTTGATGAATCTGTTTGTTTTTTGTTTTTTGTTTTTTTTTTTTGCCGTACGGGGCCTCTCATTGTTGTGGCCTCTCCCGCTGCGGAGCACAGGTTCCAGACGCGCAAGCTCAGCGGCCATGGCTCACGGGCCCAGCTGCTCCGCGGCATGTGGGATCTTCCCGGACCGGGGCATGAACCCGTGTCCTCTGCATCGGCAGGCAGACTCTCAACCATCGCGCCACCAGGGAAGCCCTACTTTGCAGTTTTGAACCGTGCTTTTTTGCATGTAATTCAAATTATGGGGGAACTTCTTGTGGGGGGAGGGTGGGAGGAGGAGATTTTCAAAGAAAGATTGTTTCTGTCCTTTAGGAAATTTGACAATCATCTAAGTATCCAGAGTCAGAATCAGACTCACCTTAAACAGTTCACGGCGTAGGGTGTTGTAGTTAGAAGTGTGAGTTTTCTTGGCTCTTCCCACCACCATGTGCTCCAGCTGCCATCACAAGGAGAGTCCGGAACCCCAATTCCCCCCTGGAAAAGCCCAAGACCCTACAGTCAACCCCATCAGAGTGGCAAGTGGTTTCTTGCAGTCTTGGCTTCTGCCCTGGTGGCTCAGTTTCTAGAAACTGCATGCTGAGGAGCAGAGCTTCAGTGTTCACTGGTTGGCTAGGTGCCTCCTGCTTGCTCTCTCTTGGATCACAGTGCTAGATGCCTCTGCTACTGAGACCAGTCTCTAGCACTGGCCACTCCACTGGACTGGGTTCCACCCCTTTTTCTAGCCTTAGTCACTGTGGTTGTCACTAATTTTGATGCTAATTATTCCACTTTAGTCTCCCTGTGGTGCCTACTGCCACTATAACCACCATGGCTACCATTTTATGCCTCTTTTACCACCTGTAGTACATAGGAAACTGAACAGCAACTTATTCCTATGCATAAAGACTTGCATTCTCTTGGGTTCATCCCATTCTTGGGTCCTTAGGGCCAAGAAGACAGGATTCCATGATATAGCTATCCCACTTGCTCCTGGACGTGGCCCTTACTTCCACAGCTAACTGTCCTGGAGAAGAAATGGGCAGCGCTCCACCTTTCCCTTAACCAAACCAGGCTTGATGGTGAAAATGTGGGTTCTTCTTTGAACCCAAGAAGATTTAGGGCAAATTTTAGTAACATGCTCTTTCAATACAAGAATATATGGTTATAGTCCTGCTTCCTGATCCTACTAGCATGAGGGAATCCTCCAAAGGGCTAGGCAAATAATATGCATTAGTTCTGATTCTCACAACCACCCTTCATGTTGTTCCTGTGTTATAGATGAAGATAGTGAGGTCAGAGAGGTGGAGTAATTTGCCCAAAATCATGCTGATAGTAAAGGCCAGAGCTGGATTTTATACCTAGATCTGCCTGGCCTCTAAACCATTCCATGAGGTTGCCCACTCCCCTTTCCTTCTATAGTCAACTGAGACAAAGCCTCAGAAGAGGCTTTTAAAATATGAGCAGTTTGGGCTTCCCTGGTGGCGCAGTGGTTGAGAGTCCGCCTGCGGATGTAGGAGACACGGGTTCGTGCCCCGGTTCGGGAAGACCCCACATGCCGTGGAGCGGTTAGGCCCGTGAGCCTGCATGTCCGGAGCCTGTACCCCACGACGGGAGATGCCACAACAGTGAGAAGCCCGCATACCACACACACACACACACACACACACACAAAAGTTATTTTATTTTTTTTTGGCTTTAGTAATTTTGAGTTAATTTTGATAAATATTCATTATCTTATTTGAGACTCACAAAGCCTCTGTGAAGTTGGTAAGGCATTAATTATTAAAATAGTAATTGTAAATTGATGAGACTGAGGCTTCAGAAGGTTTCATGATTTCCCCAAAGTACAAAGCTAAGAGGTGACGGAGAGCAGGCTTACTTCTAGATTCTCTGGATCAAATCCTTGTGCATTTTAAAGGAATCCTCACTTAAAATCTGATTACAAAATAACTTATATTTCTTTCTTTTTAAAAAAATTTCTATTGGAGTATTGTTAATTTACAATGTTGTGTTAGTTTCAGGTGTACAGCAAAGTGAATCAGTTATACATACACATATATCCGCTCTTTTTTAGATTCTTTTCCCATATAAGTCATTATAGAGTATTGAATAGAGTTCCCGGTGCTATACAGTAGGTCCTTATTAGTTATCTATTTTATATATATTAGTGTGCATATGTCAATCCCAATCTCCCAATTTATCCCTCCCCCTTACCCCCTGGTAACCATAAGTTTGTTTTCTACATCTGTAACTCTATTCCTGTTTTGTAGATAAGTGCAGTTGTACCTTTTTTTTCAGATTCCACATATAAACAATATTATATGATATTTGTTTTTGTCTCACTTCACTCAGTATGACAATCTCTAGGTACATCCATGTCACTGCAAATGGCATTATTTCATTCTTTTCTATGGCTGAGTAACATTCCATTGTATATATGTACCACATCTTCTTTATCCATCCATCTGCTGATAGACATTTAGGTTTCTTCCATGTCCTGGCTATTGTAAATAGTGCTGCAATGAACATTGGGGTGCATGTATCTTTTCGAATTATGGTTTTCTCTGGATATATGCTCAGGAGTGGGATTGCTGTATCATATGGTAGCTCTATTTTTAGTTTTTTAAGCAACCTCGATACTGTTTTCCAAGTGGCTGTACCAGTTTACATTCCCACCAACAGTGCAAGAGGGTTCCGTTTTCTCCACACCCTCTCCAGCATTTATTGTTTGTAGATTTTTGATGATGGCCATTCTGACCGTTGTGAGGTGATACCTCATTGTAGATTTTGACTTGCATTTCTCTAATAATTAATGATGTTGAGTATCTTTTCACTGTGCTTTTTAGCTATCTGTATGTCTTCTTTGGAGAAATATCTATTTAGAGCTTCCACCCATTTTTTGATTGCATTGTTTTTTTTTTTGATATTGAGATGCATAAGCTGTTTGTATATTTTGGAGATTAATCCCTTGTTGGTTGCTTCACTTGAAAATATTTTCTCCTATTCTGAGGACTGCCTTTTTGTTTTGTTTATTGTTTCCTTTGCTGTGCAAAAGCTTAAGTTTAATTAGGTTCCATTTGTTTATTTTTGTTTTCATTAGGAGGTGGATCAAAAAATATCTTGCTGCAATTTATGTCAAAGAGTGTTCTGCTTATGTTTTCCCTTAAGAGTTTTATAGTATCTGACCTTCCATTTAGATGTTTAATCCATTTTGAGTTTATTTTTGTGTATGGTGTTAGGGAGTGTGCTAATTTTATTCTTTTACATGTAGCTGTCCAGTTTTCCCAGCACAACTTATTGAAGAGACTGTCTTTTCTCCATTGTATATTCTACCCTCCTTTGTCAGAGATTAGGTGACCATAGGTGGGTGGGTTTATCTCTGGACTTTCTATCCTGTTCCATTGATCTGTATTTTTGTTTTGGTGCCAGCACCATACTGTTTTGATGACTGTAGCTTTGTAGCATAGCCTGAAGTCAGGGAGCCTGATTCTTCCAACTCCATTTTTCTTTCACGAGATTGCTTTGGCTATTCATGGTCTTTTGTGTTTCCATACAAATTGTAAATTTTTTTCTTCTAATTCTGTGAAAAGTGCCCTTGGTGATTTGATAGGGATTGCATTGAATCTGTAGATTGCTTTTGGTAGTAGAGTCATTTTGATAATATTGATTCTTCCAGTCCAAGAACATGATATATCTCTCCATCTGTTTGTGTCATCTTCTTTTTCTTTCATCAGTATCTTATAGTTTTCTGAGTACAGGTCTTTTGCCACCTTAGGTAGGTTTATTCCTAGGTATTTCATTCTTTTAGATAAGATGGTAAATGGGATTGTTTCTTTGATTTCTCTTTCTTATCTTTCATTGTATAGGGTCTGTGCATTAATTTTGTATCCTGCAACTTTACCAGATTCACTGATGAGCTCTAGTAGTTTTCTGGGAGCATCGTTAAGATTTTCTATGTATTTTCATGTCATATGCAAACAGTGATAGTTTTACTTCTTCTTTTCTGATTTGGATTCTTTTTATTTCTTTTTATTCTCTGATTGCCATGGCTAGAACTTCCAAAACTATGTTGAATAATAGTGGCAAGAGTGGACACCCTTGTCTTATTCCTGATCTTAGAGGAAATGCTTTCCATTTTTCACCATTGAGAATGATGTTTGCTGTGGGTTTGTCATATATGGCTTTTATTATGTTGAGGAAGGCTCCTTCTATGCCCACTTTCTGGAGTTTTTATCATGAATGGGTGTTGAATTTTGTCAAAAGCTTTTTCTGCATCTATTGAGATGATCATATGGTTTTTATTTTTCAATGTATTGATGTGGTGTATCACACCATTTGATTTGTGGACATTGAAAAACCCTTGCCTCCCTGAGATGAATCCCACTTGATCATAGTGTATGATCCATGTGTTGTTGGGTTCAGTTTGCTACTATTTTGTTGAGAATTTTTGAGTCTATGTTCATCAGTGATATTGGCCTGTAATTGTCTTTTGTGTGGATATTTTTTTCCAGTTTTGGCATCAGGGTGATGGTGGCCTTGTAGAATGAGCTTGGGAGTGTTCCTTCCTCTGCAATTTTTTTTGAAGAGTTTCAGAAAGGCAGGTGTTAACTCTTCTCTAAATGTTTGATAGAATTAGCCTGTAAATCCATCTGGTCCTGGACTTTTGTTTGTTGGAAGATTTTAAGTCACAGTTTCAATTTCATTACTTGTGATTGGTCTGTTTATATTTTCTGTTTCTTTCTGGTTCAGTCTTAGAAAGTTGTGCCTTTCTAAGAATTTGTCCATTGCTTCTAGGTTGTCCATTATATTGGTGAATAGTTGCTTGTAGTAGTCTCTTATGATCCTTCATATTTCTGTGATGTCTGTTGTAACTTCTCCTTTTTCATTCTAATTTTATGATTTGAGTCCTCTGTCTTTTTTTCTTGATAAGTCTAAAAGTTTATCCATTTTGTTTAACTTTTCAAAGAACTAGCTTTTAGTTTCATTGATTTTTGCTATTGTTTTCTTTGTATTTCATTTATTTCTGCTCTGATCTTTATGGTTTCTTTCCTCTACTAATGTTGAGTTTTTTTGTTCTTTTTTTTCCAGCTTTAGGTGTAAGGTTACTTTCTTTATTTGAGATTTTTCTTGTTTCTTGAGGTAAGATTGTATTGCTATAAACTTCCTCTTAGAACTGATTTGCTGCATCCCGTAGGTTTTGGATCATCATGTTTTCATTGTCATTTTTCTTTAGGTATTTTTTGAGGTCCTTTTTGATTTCTTCAGTGATCTCTTGGTTATTTAGTAGCACACTGTTTAGCCTCCATGTGTTTGTGTTTTTTACAGCTTTTTCCTGTAATTGATGTTTAATCTCATAGCATTGTGGTCGGAAAAGGTGCTTGATATGATTTCAATTTTCTTAAATTTTCTGAGGCTTGATTTGTGACCCAAGATATGATCTATCTTGGAGAATGTTCCGTGTGCACTTGTCTATAATCTATTCAAATATTTTCTCAGGCCCTTTCTCTTTTTCTTCTTTTGGGACCCCTATAATTCAAATGTTGATGAGTTTAATATTATCCCAGAGGTCTCTGAGACTGTCCTCATTTCTTTACATTCTTTTTTGCTTTATTTGGTCCCTTGGCAGAGATCTCCACCATTCTGTCTTCCAGTTCACTTATCTGTACTTCTTCCTCAGTTATTCTGCTATTGCTTCCTTCTAGCATATTTTCTATTTCAGTTATTGTATTGTTCATCTCTGTTTGTTCTTTAGTTCTTCTAGGTCTTTGTTAAACATCTCTTGTGTCTTCTTAATCCATGCCTCCAATCTTTTTCTGAGATCTTGGATCATCTTTACTGTCATGACTCTGAATTTTTTTCAGATAAATTGCCTATCTCTTCTGCATTTAGTTGTTCTTGTAGATTTTTATCTTTCTCCTTCATCTGCAAGATATTTATTTGTCTTCTCATTTTGTCACACTTACTGTGTTTGTATTCTCCTTTCTGTTGGCTGCAGGATTGTTGTTCCTCTTGCTTCTGGTGTCTGACCTGTGGTGGATGAGGTTGGTCCAGAGGCTTGTGTCATTATCTCCTTGATAGGGGGTTTGACTGGTGTTGTGGTGACCAGAACCTGCACTGGATATTGAGCAGGTCCTCCCCTTTGCTCTGTGGTTGTCACTGCCCTGTCAGGGGTGGGTCTGTTCCCTAGTTGATGGAGTAGAGCCCCCAAGATCTGTTTCTTAGCTGTGTTTCTGATCTGTGCTGTGAGGTAGGCAGGATTGGGTCACTCCTACTGGGAGAGAAGCCACTGAGTATTCCTCTTCTAGAGCTGTTCACCTGTGAATGTTATCTGTTGTGTCTCTTTTCACCAATTGTGTGGGCTCTGCTCTCAGTCCGACTCTTACTGTGGTTATGCCAGCAATTGGCCCTGGTGACTCTCAGGCATTGTTTTCATCAGGGCACTGATGCAAATACAGTGAGGTCAGGTCCCAGGTCTATCCACCTCATTACCAATAACTCCTCTGGACCTGCTGTGGGAACTATGGAGGCAGCTCAGACTCTGGCCTGGCCCAGCTCCTACATGTACATGTCCACAAAGCCCACAGCTGCTAAAGCAAGACCTGTCTCAGCTGCAGGAGCACTTGTCCTTTTGGATGTTTCACAGGTGCTGAATTTAGGAAGCTGTCAGTGGAGGTGTAACTCTATGGTTGGCTGAGCCACGAGGAGAGATTTCAGCTCTTCTTCCTTAGTCACACAGCCCCTGGGGGTCAGCTGTGGTTTCTGTCCCACCTCTATGTGTGTTCCTCCCACCAGAGTTTGCTCCAGAGGTTGCCAGAGCCCATGAGCCCATCAGGCAGGAAGGAGCCAAGGTGGAGATTGGGGCGATCAGGCCACCTGGGCAGGAGGGTGCTGGGTAACGATTGGAATGTGAGGGCCTGTCAGGTGGTGATCAGGGCGAGCGTGTCACCCAGGCTGGGGGAAGAGGACAGAGGAGGCGATGACTGGGGTTGTGCAAGCCTGCTGTGGCAGGAGTCTGCCCTAGCACCCATGGAGGCAGGGGCTGGAGAGTGAGGAGAGAGGCTGTGGTGGTGGCCCTGCTATTTGCACATCACTCAACAAGGGCACTTTTCTTCTGTGGTGGTCCGGGTTTTCTCCACTAGCATTCCCAGTTGCAGAGATCCTCACAGCCAACAGAAGTACTTCCCCCGGGTCTACTCTCCAAGCCCCACGTTGCAGCACCCAGCCCCTGTGTGCACTGGTGGACACCGTCTCAGGCTGGGGCACACAGGGCTGTGGCCTGGACCATCTGTGTAAGTCTCACTCTGTTCTGCCTGCCATAGACCAGTTGCTGGGCTCTCCAAGCCCCTGAAGCTCCCCCTCTGTCCCAGCTGAACTCCCCACCGGTGAGGGGCTTCTCCAGATGCTGGAACCTCTCTTCTCCTTCAGCTCCCTGCCAGGGGCTCAGGTCCCATCCTGCTTCCTCTCCTCTTCCTTTTGTCCTACCCAGTTACATGGGGATCTTTCATGTTCTTTTAGGTGTGTGCGGTTCTCTGCTAGCATTCAGCAGGTGCTCTGTGAGAACTGTTCCATTTGTAGATGTATTCTTGATGAGTTTGTGGGGAGAGATGAACTCCACATCCTCCTACTCTTCCACCATCTTGAAAAACCCCTAACTTATATTTCTTATGGAAAAAAAAAACCCATAGGGAATAAAATAAGAATCACACATAAATCTGATTTCCAAAAATCCCATGTTCTCCCATCTGTTTACATCTGCAGGGCAGATACCTTTGCTGTTCCTATGCGGGGGTAACCCCTCTCCTCTGGGTCACAACACACCCAGCTATAGCGTGGCTGTGTTGGGCACAGCCCAGAGGACAGTGAACATGAATGTCCACCTTTCCTCTCACAGATTTGACCCTGCATCCTGACTGCTTCATCAGCCTCACTTGCCTCTGAAGGCCAGCTTCGGCCCAGGGCTGCACAGGATTAGTGAGAGCTGTGACACTTTCCCAGCTTGGTGATTAACCAAGACTTCTGGGATTTATGCTCACTTGAAGATACCAGGAGTTGCCTTGGGTAAAGAGATCAAAGAAACAAACTATTCATCTCTTTTAAAATTGTTTACTTACCTTAAAGCTTCAGTTGAGTGACTAAGAATGTCTTCAAAAAGTTGTCTCACCAATGAAAGAAACATCTTTATAATTAAACTAGTGCCAAGTGGTTAGTGGTAAGTTCTACATTGTGATTGATTGATCCTTTTACTGGAGGGCAGTGATCTATCTATTGATACATGTTCTCAGCTCAGACGTGAAGGAATTAGGGTTGGGGACTCACTCAGGGTCAGTGAGGCAATAGAGGGTGTGGGAGAGCACCCTGAACTATCAAAATGAGGGTGGCAGTCTTTCTGGGATGGAAATCTAATTTCTGGTTTGTTCATTGATTTCTTGTAACTGTTTGTTCACTGGCTGCTGTTTGGCTTCCTGGAATGTAGTGGAATATTTTGTTTACTGCCTAGAAGTCCTAGCTTATCAAATTCACACAAACACTCAGGAACACACTGATCAAAAATGGAAATTTCTGAGATACAGTATCTGATCAAAAGCAAGTTTTACATTCTCATAGCCCTTCTGCAGGCTTGGCTTAAACCACTGAAAGGCAGTCTGATTTCATATCTGGACACTTCTACCTCTGCTTCTCTTTCTGTCCTTTCCTTTGTCCTTCACCTCCTTCCATACCCCAAATTTTTCAGCCTTAGCCTAGGAAGCCGAGCAGTACTCCTCACACTTTACTGTGAAAGCCAATGGCCAAGGGGTCTTGTTAGAATGTGGATTCGGGTTCACTGGGAATACCAGGCAGTGGTGTTGCTCCTCCTGTGAGGACCACACTTTGAGGGCCCAGGCTCTGAACCTCTGTGGGATTGGAGAGCCCTGGTGGGGGGGGGGGCTGCAAGCTTGGTTTTAGACTAAGCCAAGTGTCTTTGTTGCTCCTCCTGTGAGGACCACACTTTGAGGGCCCAGGCTCTGAACCTCTGTGGGATTGGAGAGCCCTGGTGGGGGGGGGGCTGCAAGCTTGGTTGAAGACTAAGCCAAGTGTCTGGTTCTGAGGGCGAAGGGGCCTGGCTCATGGTGACCAGAGTTGTCAACTTCGAGGAGCTCTCATGTGACCAGACTCAGGCCCCGTGAGCCCCTCTGGGCTGAAACTGCTGCAGCTATTTCTTCCAAGGTCTTAGCTCACAACGATCCTGCTGCCGTAGGGTGGGGCAGATGTGAGAAATGCTTTACCTCCCTGTTTGGCCTGGTTTCTGATAATGAGAGAAGGACTTTCCTCCAGTTCTAGGGGCACGAGGGTCATGTCTCCTGACAGTTCCACATGTGCAAGATAATGGAGTCAAGTGTTCTGACCATTAAGCTGCACTGGATATTCAGGGTTGATATTGACCAACTTTGCTGTTCTTCAACAGTTAGAGACAAACTGTTTAGATCACTTCTTTCCCCTTGTTCTATTCTTCCAGGCTTATTACCTGACAGTGACTGGAAAGTCTGGTAGCACCTGACTTGGGCAGTCCCCTGCCATGAGGTAAGCTGCTGTGTGAACGTGGTTTTCTTGTTAATTAAAAAAAAATTTATTTATTTATTTATTTGTTTGTTTTAAACATTTTTATTGGAATATAATTTCTTTACAATGGTGTGTTGGTTTCTGTGTTATAACAAAGTGAAACAGTTATACATAGACATATGTTTCCATATCTCTTCCTTCTTGCGTCTCCCTCCCTCCCACCCTCCCTATCCCACCCCTCTAGGTGGTCACAGAGCA
>NW_020172294.1:0-84501 GCF_003031525.2 Neophocaena asiaeorientalis asiaeorientalis | reverse complement strand
CATATCCTAAAGTCCATTCTCTAGTAGGTCTGTGTCTTTATTCCTGTCTTACCCCTAGGTTTTTCATGACTTTTTTCCCCTTAAATTCCATATATATGTATTAGCATATGGTATTTGTCTTTCTCTTTCTGACTTATTTCACTTGTATGAAGACTCTAGGTCTATCCACCTCATTACAAATAGCTCAATTTTGTTTCTTTTTATAGCTGAGTAATATTCCATTGTACATATGTGCTGCATCATCTTTATCTCTTTCTCCACTGTACATTCCTGCCTCCTTTATTAAAGATAAGGTGACCATATGTGCGTGGGTTTACCTCTGGGCTTTCTATCCTGTTCCTCTGATCTATATTCCTGTTTTTGTGCCAGTACCATAGTGTCTTGATTACTGTAGCTTTGTAGTATAGTTTGAAGTCAGGGAGACTGATTCCTCCAGGTCCATTTTTCGTTCTCAAGATTGCTTTCGCTATTTGGGATCTTTGGTGTTTCCATACAAATTGTGATATTTTTTGTTCTAGTTCTGTGAAAAATGCCAGTGGTAGTTTGATAGGGATATTTGTTGTTTTTCCCTTGCTGCTTTTAATATGCTTTCTTTGTAATTAATTTTTGACAGTTTGATATGTGTCTTGGCATAATTCTCCTTGAATTTATCCTGTATGGGACTCTCTGTGCTTCCTGGACTTGATTAACTATTTCCTTTCCCATGTTAGGGAAGTTTTCAACTATAATTTCTTCAAATATTTTCTCAGTCCCCTTCTTTTTCCTCTTCTTCTTTTGGAACCCTTATAATTCGAATGTTGGTGCGTTTAATGTTGTCCCAGACGTCTCTGAGACTGTCCTCAGTTCTTTTCATTCATTTTCCTTTACTCTGCTCTGCAGTAGTTATTTCCACTATTTTATCTTACAGGTCACTTATCTGTTCTTCTGCCTCAGTTATTTTGCTATTGATCCCACCTAGAGTATTTTTAATTTCATTTATTCTGTTGTTCATCATTGCTTGTTTCATCTTTAGTTCTTCTAGGTCCTTGTTAAATGTTTCTTGCATTTTGTCTGTTCTATTTCCAAGATTTTAGATCATCTTTACTATCATTATTCTGAATTCTTTTTCAGGTAGACTGCCTATTTCCCCTTCATTTGTTAGGTCTGGTGCATTTTTATCTTGCTCCTTCATCTGCTGTGTGTTTTTCTGTCTTCTCATTTTGCTTATCTTACTGTGTTTGGGGTCTCCTTTTTGCAGGCTGCAGGTTCATAGTTCCCGCTGTTTTTGGTGTCTGTCCCCAGTGGCTAAAGTTGGTTCAGTGTGTTGTGTAGGTTTCCTGGTAGAGCGCACTAGTGCCTGTGTTCTGGTGAATGAGGCTGGATCTTGTCTTTCTGGTGGACAGATCCACGTCTGGTGATGTGTTTTGGGGTGTCTGTGGACTTATTATGACTTTAGACAGCCTCTCTGCTAATCGGTGGGGTTGTGTTCCTGTCTTGCTAGTTGTTTGGCATAGGGTGTCCAGCACTGTAGCTTGCTGGTCGTTGAGTGAAGCTGGGTGTTGTTGTTGAGATGGAGATCTCTGGGAGATTTTGATATTACGTGGAGCTTGGAGTTCTTTTGTGGACCAGTGTCCTGAATTTGGCTCTCCCTCCTCAGAGGCACAGCACTGACTCCTGGCTGTAGCAGCAAGAGCCTTTCATCCATACGGCGACTTGCAGTACATTCTTCACGGAGCTGCTGTCCAGCAGACGGATACCCCTGCTGAACGGGAGCCATTTGCCACCTGAATGTTGTTTTAATCACAATACCTCCAGCATCCTGGGCTCCTCTTTTGCTCCCTGTCTTATTAGAGCTCCCAGGAGCCATGACTTTGGATTTCTGAGACTCATAATATAGCAACAGATTTTAAGAATAAACAAATGCAAAAGTATGCAGAGACTATGCTGTCAAAACAACTAAATTAGAAAATTATCTCAATGAAATTATTTCAAATCCAAAGGCTAAAAAGGCTTTAGCCTGGTATTCTTGGATTCCTAGAAATCAAATTAACTCATGAAATCAAGGAGGAACAAGAGTAATTAGAGAAATATATTACAGTTTTACTATCAGAACAGGAGCAAGGAAAACAATAAAATAAAATAGAGGAAGACAATATGATTAAGTTAGATAAAGGAGAGATTTCCTCAGGATATGTAATATAATATGGATGTCAAAGTAGAAGAAATGAAACAGAAAATCAGACACTTGAAAGCTAGGAGAGGCAGATATGAAAGGGAAAAACAAGATAAGCCTACGTATAATTGCTCTTACACAGAGCTTTAGAAAAGGGGGAAATATTTTAGGTGTTACTATATCAGAAGTAGTGATGGGTCCAATAAAGGCAAGGGAACCAATGTCTTCAGGAGAAAACTGGAATGACTTCTCAGAAGATGCCAGAATCCAGAACAGAATGGATAAAACACTGTGAGAGCTGCAAATACAGACTCCAGCATAAAAGAAATGGGCAACCATCCTTGTAAACTGGGACAGCTATTTCAAGGGGTTATGGAGAAACACTACTTGAGAGAAGAATACAAGGAAGAAGAATGATTTGGAAACCTTCAAAGTGACACGGACATTGCTTGCACCTTGAGGGAACGTACCCAAGAAATGTATGGAATTAGTACACTAAGAGAAGGCACAGAAAAAAAAAGGGAGCAGGCAGATAATAATAGATGATGTCCAGGCCTGGGTTGACCTGATGGGAGAAACTGTCCTTGGTGAATGAGATTATGCAACTTGGTGATGCTTTGAAGGTGGGAAGGTTTGAACAGTGGATGACTGTAGTAGACCCAGATTGTTTTGATTTCTTATTTCTTGCTGTAGGAAAATGTGCAAGACAAAATCTGAAGGAGTATTTTCCAAAATCATATATCTGAGCCAGAAATCAAAGAGAAAGTAAAAGGAAAGAAGGGAGGCAGATTCTAGGAACATTTTAGCACTACCTGTGTTAGAACAGAAAGGGTGATTAAGGTGTAACTTGAACATTTAGAAACTCAACTGATCCTTCCTGAAATGGATAGGGGAATAACAGATGGCAACAGCACATAGAAGAGCACTCAGTGTTCTCTGCTTACTCCTCCAGACCCATTGTCCATCCTTCCAGACCTGCTCTGTGCTTCTAGAGGCCGACCTCTATTACTCAGACTGCTTTACTCTCTTGATCGGGTTGAGTCCAGCAGGATTAGAGAGCAAGAGAGGGGGGCTGAGGTATTTATTCACTGACTCCTTGCCTGCCAAATTACAGTTTGACAGTGGATGCATTTCCCTGTTGGGCAGCCCCTCTCCTACTGCTACAGCTCCCTTCTCTCACCCCTTCAGCAGGGGCTGGTAATAGCTTCCCTGGATGCTTCCCTTGTAGTTTCCCTTTACCTGCCCACAAATCCTCAAACACAGTGCTCAAAGGAAAAATGAAAATTTAGAGCTCTTTAATGATACAGAAAGCAAAAAAGATACTTCAAACAAGATCTGTTCACTGATGGTGTCATCATTGTAGATCTCTAAAACTTTACAGTAATAGAGTTATTCCTTGCAAGATGTCTCGAATGCAACTCTTCAAGTGAAAGACAGTATATGCGGGGGCGGGGCGCGGGATTTCCCCTTAGGTGAAGTAAATACATAGTGTAAAAATTAGCTTACCAATGGGAACTTTCTCCCTGTTAATTGGTCTCCTGGTGAGGCTGCATCCAGAGACCTTTGTTGTCTGTTGTCTTCCCCTTTTAGCACAGAGTCTTGGCTATGGTCTGTGGTAACACTAAGTACTTAGATCTGGAGATACAGAAATGGAGAGATTAACTACATTAGGGGCTATATTTTGTCATTATGGGACTAGTGCTGTGATAGCTTTATGTGTCTTATTGACTTTTTTGACTTTATTTGTAAGTAAGGCACATGTAAGGCTTATCACTTAATTCAACTTGGGAGGGTCTGAGAAAATTAAATTCATATGATGGTCAAGAGCCAAGGCAACAGCTACCGAAAAATCCAAATTCTACCCAAGCATCACAAATCTTCCAATTTGAGATTGAGAAAAATTTAGAGGGGTTATAATATAATAATCATATAGATTTAAAATTCTTTGGATTTTAAAAGGCAAGATAATTTAATGTTAGACTTTAACTTGTGAAAAAATTCATTTTTGAACATTAATTTCTCCCTGAAAAATTCACAATTGGAGTTGATTTCTCTTCAAACTTGGGGACACTTACTCTTGGTATTCTCTGAATGAAGTGCAGTATTTTATGTTGTTAATAATAACATTGCAGAACTTCTGAGGAGCTGTATTAGATCTTACAGCTGGGAAAATTTGGGATGGGAATGGAATAGAGAGTGAGTTTTTCAGCTTTGAAGTTACTTGAATTAATAAACTGCATCAGCCCATTTCAGAGCTCTTGGAGAGCAAAATATTAAACTGTCCCCCAGTGTCTGAGAAGAACCCACAAATAGGCAATGGTTGGCACTGGGAGATTGGCCTCATGGAGATGGGACAGACTTCCGAGCTCCTCCCCACTCATCTGTTTGAACATGGGATGAATGCAGTGGTTCTCAACTACAGCTGCTCATTAGAATCTCCTGGGAAGTTCTTAAAATTCCAATACTCAGGCCACTTCCTAGACTTACTAAATCAGAATCTTACTGATCTCACTCATTGCCCCTCAAGGTAGTAGAACAAAATGCTGATTGAGGAGTTTGGGAGAATAACTGGGCATACATTTCCTCTTCTTTCTTGTGTTTGGACCTTCCTACTGAAAGAAGTGTCTGCTTTCCTCTGGTTAAGAGATAAACTTAATGTTTCTCGGTGCTTTGTAACCACCTAGAGGGGTGGGATATGGAGGGTGGGAGGGAGACGCAAGAGGGAAGAGATATGGGGATATATGTATATGTATAGCTGATTCACTTTGTTATAGAGCAGACCTAACTAACTAACTAACTAACTAACACACCATTGTAAAGCAATTATACTCCAATAAAGGTGTTTAAAAAAAAAGCCTTTTGCTTTTTAAGTGAGGCCCGTGTTGGTCCATCTCTGAGTGCATAAAATTAATTCAGGGCTGAGATATGAGAAAGGCAACTTGGTCCCTATGTTCTCCAAGCAGCTTTATCAGTTAAAAGAATAAAAATCAATGTTCTACCTTCATCTGCCTGACTTCTGTGTTTTTCCTCTCAATTTGTTCTGACTTTAAGAGAGGAACAGAATAAACCAGAACCCAGGTTGGACTAATCCACGTGGATGCCAAAAGCAAGCTAATAATTTGGCAACACTTTAAATCAATATTTTAAAAATACTTGTTCATTTTTATAAGTGAGGGGAGCACATTTATATTTTGCTAAGAAAATTTTTATGCTTGTTCTTTTATGTCTGAAATTACATGCATTGCACCAAATGTGACCTAATATTTTAACTTACTTGGTTTATCTTTCCTTTTTTTAAAAAAATTTCATTAATTAATTACATTTTTTTCTGTGTTGGGTCTTCATTGCTGCGCATGGGCTTTTTCTAGTTGAGGCGAGCGGGGGCTACGTTTTGTTGTGGTGTGCGGGCTTCTCATTGTGGGGGCTTCTCTTGTTGCAGAGCATGGGCTCTAGGTGCATGGGCTTAGTTGCTCTGTGACATGTGGGATCTTCTTGGACCAGGGCTCAAACCTGTGTCCCGTGCAGTGGCAGACGGATTCTTAACCACTGCACCACCAGGGAAGCCCATAGTTTGTCTTTCATTTCTAGGTTTTTATAGTGCTCATGATTGGATAGCTTTAGTCACTCGGACTCACTAAGGATAGAAATAATTTACATAGAAATTCTTGCTAAATCTTATTCAAAATATTTTGAAAGTTCATTTTCCTGGCTTTTATGTAGGCAAAGTATTTCTCACTTGTTAGTTGTTTCTATTTTGTCTTTATTTTTCTTTTGGAATTTTCTGAACGAGACAACTTCAAAATCATACTACAAAGTTTATAATACAGATAGTAGTAAATCACTCATTTGTAGCAAAGGGCATTACACAGTGTTGACAGGACGTCCAGCTTCAGATTACTGTAGTAACATCATGAAATGTGCATATGTACCTTGTGGAAATAGTCAACACAGAGACATCAGCACCTTTGAAATTTTCACTCGAGGATACTGCCTTCGTCCATGTGAGATGGACCACACTGTACCTGTGACTCTGGTCATGTGTGGAAACTGATACCACAATTTCTGTGTATTCCCTGAGCTTTAGTGTCCCTTGTAGGCTGATCAGACTGGGCACCTAGCTCTCTGACTCCTCTTTTAATCAGGGACTGGCCAGGATGCAAGAGGAGAGACTGCTAGTCAAAATGCCAAATTGGGGCCAGGCTTCAAGTTAGTGGTGTTGGCATTTTTCAACTGAATAGCGAGTTCTGATGGCTGTGGTTAGAAGTGGTGGGCTAGGGCTTGTGTGAACGCCTTTTAATGAAAGGTCCTGAGGGCTTACGAGGTAGAAGAATATGAGGAGGATTCCGATGATGAGATATTTATATAAATGGGATGATTTTTGACTTCATGAATAGAGGCATTAAAATAGAATGTATCTAGGGTTCCCTGAGCAAAGTAGTGCAGAGTTGAAGTAAAATAAAGTAAAAAAATTTTCCTTTACTGAGAAGCAATGGATGGTGATAGGCTTTAATGAAATAATTAAAAATTATGTATATGGCCTTTTGATATTATTAATCAATTGATATATAAACTTATTATTGACATTTGCATTAATATATAGCTGGCTTATTGATAAGAAGACTCTCCTTTTATGTCTAGTCTCTCCAGAGAAAATCAGAAATGAATGTCTACAAAGATACTTAGGTAAAGAAACATTGGATTATTTGGGTCACTTAGGAAACATCTGACTTAACTATCCTAGAATCTCTTAGTCCTTGTATTAAAACCTATTACTGCTCTTTTATCCTAACTCTATGCAAAAAAGTAACCTTAGTAACCTATGCAAAAAAGTACATTAGAACTCAGGTGTACTCATGTCACAGGTCAAGCCCTATTTACCTATAATTAACTAGGAGGCCTGTTCTCAATATAGAGATTTCTTCCTAATGAAATTTGTATCACTCTGTTCACTGGTGGCACTTTGTGCAACTACCTCCTTCCTCAACCTTGGAAGATGAACAGGGACCAAATATTATTACTTTATACCTAATGGTTCTATGCATTAGGGACTTCACTCAGTAATTTCTGAAACTTCTACCACCAACATGCTTCACTGAAACACATTAAGAAGTCTAGCTTGGGACTTCCCTCGTGGTCCAGTAGTTAAGAATCTGCCTTTCAATGTAGGAGACAAGGGTTCAATCCCTGGTCAGGGAACTAAAATCCCACATGCCATGGGACAAATAAAACCCCCACGCTGCAACTACTGAGTCTGCATGCCTCAATTAGAGAGCCCATGTGCTGCAAACTACAGAGCCCATGTGCCCTGGAGCCTGTGCACCACAACTAGAGAGCCTGTGCACTACAACTAGAGAGAAGCCTGTGTGCTGCAATGAAAATGAAAGATCCCGCGTGTTGCAGCAAGGATCCCGTGTGCTGCAGCTAAGACCCGACGCAGCCAAAAATAATAAAAAAATTTAAAAAAGAATTCTAACTTATTGAAAATGTATCTGCCCCCATCTTGTTTTAAATTGCAGAATGAATCAAATCAATAGTACCTTGATAATCTTTAGAAAGGTTCCTAATTTGATGAAAATCTGACATTTTTGAGTGTGACTATGGTATAGATTGATAATGTAAATCTTAGAGTGGTTAAATTGGCTGAGATTTCACTTTGTTCAGCAAATCTGAACTGAGTCATTAAGAGTTGGCAGTAATGTGATGGAGCATTTGGACATATGAAAAGACACTTGGCAGATCTTGTCTGGTTTACGTGTTGAAAATTTGACAAGGTTAGCAAAGAATAATTAATGATAAATCTTAGGGAAGGACAGGAAACGTGAATACTCACATTTGTTATAATCAGTTTTTTTTCCCCACTCTATTCTTCAGTTTGAGTTAATTCTAGGGATCTTCTTCAAGTTTACTGATCCATTTTCCTGTTATTGCCAATCTGTTGTTTAGCCCACTGAGTGAATACTTCATTTCAGATATTGCAATTTAGAATTCTAAATTTATTTTTATTCTTTTTTTTTTTTTTGCGGTACGCGGGCCTCTCACTGCTGTGGCCTCTCCCGTTGCGGAGCACAGGCTCTGGACGCGCAGGCTCAGCAGCCATGGCTCACGGGCCTAGCTGCTCCGCGGCATGTGGGATCTTTCCGGACCGGGGCACGAACCCGTGTCCCCTGCATCGGCAGGCGGGCTCTCAACCACTGCGCCACCAGGGAAGCCCTATTTTTATTCTTTTTAAAATAGAATCTCCATCTATTTACTGATTAAGACCATATTTTCTTTAAGTCCTTGAAGATGTTTATAGCTACTTTAAAGCCATTGTCTGAAGATTCCAACTTCTGAATTATCTCACGGTCTGTTTCCATTCATAGTTATTTTTTCTTGATTATGGTACACATTTTCCTGCTTCTTTGTATGGCTAGAATTATTTATTGTTTGCTATGTATTGTGGATGGTACATTATAAAGCGTCTGGGTTATGTTGCCTTCCTTTAAAGAATGTTGAGGTAGATAATTTTGGGGTGTTTCTCCTTCATCTTTCAGGCTTGGTTTTCAGCTTTGTTAGAGGAGGGCTATCCAATGAACCTTTCTGTAATGATGGTAATGTTCTATATCTCTGTTGTCCACTGTGGTTGCCACTAGTCACATTTAAATCTTAAGCATTTGAAATGTGGCAAATGAGACCGACAAAATGAATTTTAAATTTTATTTAATTTTAATTAGTTGAAATTTAAATATAAATTGCTATGTGTGGTTAGTGGCTACTGCATTGGTCAGTGCAGGTCTAGATTAAATCTTACTCTAGGGTATGGTCCTTCCTCCAGACCCTTCTGGAATCTCAGTGAATGGGGTGTTGATGAGTCTCTTCATTCTGACTGGGCCGGAGCACCAGTGTCTTCCAGAATTGTATAACCTCTACTATCTTTGTTCTGCTTTTAAATCTGTAATGGCCATTCTTTGGCAAGCTTTGTTGAGTTTTGCCCTGTATGTGTGCAGCCTGGCCTTTGGTGAAGGACCTACAGGGAGTTTTCATACAGACTTATGCCACCGACGTACTATAATTAGGATTTGGAATTTTTAGCATATTTTGATTTTGCATATTTCATTGTCCTGTTACTGTACCTAAAGATGACCATAAAATTGTGGATTTAAAAAGTAAGATAGGCTATAATGATGGCTTTTTGGCTTCTTCCTCCCTGTTCCCAAAGTAAACTTCATTCCCCCATTATGTCTCTTATCACATTCCTCTAGTGAGTTATGTACATGTCTGCCTTCTCAACTAGTCTATGAGCTATTTAAGAGCAGGGACTGTGTCTTTTTCACTTTCATGTCTTCAATACTTAGAATCTGATGGATGCATAGTGATACCGTATTTATTGAGTTATGGAGGATTGAGAGAAGGCAGGAGGAACTAAACTTTTAACAGGCCAGACAAACCAGCACTGTAAAGGCCTCAAGTGAGCTATCCATGTGAGCTGAAAGAGGCAATCAGACAGAAATTGGGTTCAGCGGAAGCTGTCTGGGGATTGCTGTCACCTCACTGCACACTCATGGTCTCTTTTAAAAGCTGGGAAATTAAAAAGACTTTGTGACTCTCAACATTATTCCACTTTTCTAGTGGGGTCCTGAGAAAGCAGGGCTTTATGGAGGCAAAGAAAAGTGAGAGAGGCACACCTATGAATATATCCTCATACCTATTGTGGTGATAACAGTAATTGTTATGAGTCAAGAATTGTATAAGTCTCTCACAGCAACCCTGTAAGATAGGTATTATTATTATCTCCATTTAACAGATGAGGAAACTGTGGTATAGAGAGAATAAGAACATGACCAGGTTATAAGAACTAATACTTGTCAGAGAGGGATCCAACCAGGCAGAGTGCTCCAGAGCCTATGCCCTAAGCCTCTACATGATCTAATCTCTCATATTCCTTTTCTGAATTATTATCTTGACATGAGGAAGAATGATGGATTAACCTTGCTTACCAGCAATTTTCAGCATCAGTATTTTCAGCAAGCACCTACTTGGCAGTGCTCTGCTAGACATCTGTAGTTAAAAGATGTGCTATATAGAGCTCTAGTCTAAGAAACTTGAATCTAGCTGGACAAATAAGACATAGAGCTAAAAACTGAATAATGATATGAAACATATTCTAAAAACAACTAAAGATTACACAGCTATTTTCAAAATTTATTATTACATAGAATACTTGGGTAAAATGATCATATAATCTAACTATATTACAGGTATAGAAACTGAAGTACACAGGGGTTAACTAACCTGCTCCAGCCCCTGATCAGTTACTTGACCATCCACCTATCTATCCATGCATCCATGCATCTATCCAATATTTATCAAGTGTAATAACAGAACTTTCAAAATATCCTGTGGGGGTTAAGTATAGTCATGGTGGTGTCAGGGAAGTTTTCCCAACTGCATCTGGTAGAGAAGAGCAAGCAGCAACATCTGAAGCAGGCAAACAACGTGAGATGGGACCTGAGTGCAAGGCAGGCTTGAAGAGTCATGAGTTTGTGGCAGGGGTCGATTTCAGGGGAATCTGTCATCTCAGTCCAGTGGTCCTTCCACAACATCATAGCCGTCGCTCATTTGTTTTGAAACTGGCACTTCTTCAGATCTTTAACCCTTAGAAAGTGCTATGAGAAGAAATTGTTGTAGCAGATTGCATTCTCCAAGATGGTCACAATGAGCTCTCATCCTGCATGCTCTTCTTGTGACATGATGTTGACACTCTGCCCATTGAGGAGTGGGGTAACAGGTGAGTGGTGGTTGCCTCCCCAAATGTTTTTACATGATGAGTCTCTGAACATAGCAAAAATTTCCCTCACAGACAGGATCATATTAATAAGTGTACAACGATTTGGTTCCTATTTTTAGGCATTTGCTTTTCTTTGGTCTTTATGACATCTCTACTTTCACCTGGGTAGTCACAGATGCAGGCAGCTTTGCTTTTACTATTCAACAAATATTTATTGAGTATCCACTATGTGTCAGTTACTGTACTAGCACAGGTGATACAACCATGAACAAAACCAACAGTCTTTGCCCTCATAGAGCTTATACAAAAGTGGGGAGAGATAAATATATACACATACATAAAATAGTGTTAGATAGTATACATGTTACAAAGGAAAAATAAAACAGAGTAAGGATATAAAATGTGACAGGGATTGTATTAAATAGGATGATCTCAAATGACCTTTCTGAGGAGGAGACATTTGAGTAGAGAATTGAATTGAGTAACGGGCAAGCCATGAAAATATCTAGGGGAATAGTATTCCAGATAAAGAGAAGAAGTGCAAAGACCCTAAAAGTATTGCATGCATTTTCATCCTGTTCATGGGACTGTTGCTTTAAATGCTCCAGGGATGGGATCTGGGTCCAATAGCTCTCTTACTGTTACCATTTGCCAGCTGAGATCTCTTCAGCTTCCCAAAGGTAGGTACAGAGCTGCCTACCCTGAAACAGAGACCGATAGGTGGGTCCTGGGAATTTTCATCATTTGGCATACATGCACATCAGGACCAGTTCTCTTAAGTGGAGATCTTTGGAACACTGGGGCCAATTTTTGTCTAAGTAGGTTGCTTAGTTTCCTGTCTCTGCTGCAGGCTCAGCCTCAGGAGTATCTAGAATCCTATTTTCAGCAATATTACCTTTTACTTGAAAATGTAGGGCTTTATTTGTATGGATTACTGGCCATAGCAGCAGATAGTCTCTCTTGTGTTTAATTACCTATTTGCTGCATCTGCTTGCTGAGATGTCTAGTGGGAGACAATTTGGGCATTCTGAAACCAATGCAGCCTCTCTGAGGTCAAACTCATCTACCACTTAATAGCCATATGGCCTCAGGCAAATGATGCCTCTCTGGGTCTCAGCTTACTTACCTGTAAAATGGCTACAGTTTCTTCTTGATGGTAAGTCCCTCTTACTTCCATTCACCAAACCCTGAATAACTCCTGGATCTGGGTAGTGTGAAATTACCTTAATTCACTTGGAAGATAGGGTAAGACATTCAAGAGCATGGTGAGCCTGCTCCCTTGATGGAAGCACTCGGCTGGCAGACACATTAATTTTGATGATTGCTCACTCAGTTTTCCTCTTGTCAGACACTAGTTACTGGCTCTTGAGAGGGTTGTCAATCCTTTTACTGGGTACAGAGGCTGGGAGAAGACACAGAGTGTCTAAACTCCAACAAATGGCTCTCAAAATGCTGCCCACTAAATGATATGGTGGATCCAAAAGCACTTGGAAGCTTAGATACCTGGCTTGGAAGGTATTGTCTGATTTTCTAAAGTTTGAGATGTGAGGCATATGTAGAGAGAGTGTCAGTGAACATTGTAGAGCTTCTGGGAAGAGCAACGTGTTTCCAGGGGATAGAAAATATAATCAGGGCCCACAGACCTGTGGGGTTGACAGCATAAAAAAAATTTCACATCTAATATTTCAATTATTCCTTCTAAAAACCTTTGAGAGCCATAAGCTTAAATGATAGCCAGCAAACCTGTTTTTACTGAATACTGAAATGTCTCTAATGAGAAAAATTGTCCTTTAAAATTGATGAACTTGGACGTTATTACTATCTGCAAAAAGGCACCTGTGCCATTATCCACACAAAATGTTCTGTGTTCATACCTGATGATTCTGCTTATGTGTTATCTTTATTAAATCACATGAGGACACACAAGTGAATGCCCTGAGTGATCTGACCTCCAGCCTAGGGAACTTACTAAATCAGTGGTTCAGATCATGGTGCTCTTTGTGGAAAAAATTATTGCTTACATCAGGAATCATCATCTTAATCTGTGTTTACTCTTGCGTGTTGCCTATATCGTTGCTGTGTTATCTTCCTCCAGTGCAGCCAGATAGCCACTGAAGGGGTCACCTCCATGCTAATGAAACACCTTGCTGACCACTCAGGGCACATCACAGAAGAGGGTGGCATGTGACATTATAAGAGCCGGTCACAAGGGGGTGGAGTGTTCGAGGAGGTCATCAAGAGGACATGATGGCCAGTTGACCCATGATGGTGAGACCCTGGCAACTGGAGGTTCCTCACCCCTCCCCTGTCCTTGGTTGTACGTCCTGCCCACCATTCCAACAGTGGAAGCCATTTTCAAGGGCACAGCCTTGAGAGAGCAAATGTGTTATGGAGATGCATTTAAGCATTGAACCCAATTAAGGATTCAGTTAAGGGTGATTGAACCCCTTTAAGTCCTCTATATAAACTTTTAAGATTCTGGCAGTGGGTATGGGAATCTACTCATCTTGCAGCTGGCCAAGAAAAAACTTGAATGTAAGTTCCCTTGCTTATTAAACCTGCCACTACAAAAACAAAACAAAACAAAACCCCCCAAAACCTTTGTGAAGAAGGCAGAATATATTTTTTCATTCATTCATTCATTCGTTCAGCTGTCATTTGTCAAGCACCTATTGTGTCTCAAGCAGGAATAGACTTTTTCTTTCATGTAAATTATCTCATTTAATTCTCAAGGCCCCTTGAAAGGAGTCCTCAGAGTTTCCCTTTTCTATATGAGACAGCCTCAGGAAAATAAAGTACTATCCCAGATTAGGAAGGATAGAAGCAAGGCTGATATTCAGCAGGTGCACACCAATGTGGTTATACTTTCTGTTAAAATATCAAAATATGTCTAAGTCTCTAGAAATAGTCACTGCGTGGAGCTTCTCAAGTGGTCCCATCCAACTCCTTCGTTTCTTTGCCTCCAAATCCTTCACATGATTTAATAACTAATTGGTCAGTGGTTGGCACAGCTGGGGGATACTGGGTCCCAGCTCCAGCATGACAGCCAGTGTTGGTTCTAATCAGTGCTTCTGCCATACTGGTCAGTAAGTATTTGAATATCACCCCGCACATTAAAGTTCAGGGAAATTAAAGTTCGAAGAGATTAAGTGGGTTGTCCAGAGTCCCAGGAGGATACAAACCCAGATCTTTGACTCTTAGTTGTGTTTTATTTGTTTTACAATACTACCCTATCTTTCAGTAAATGGAACTGGAAATATTGGGTCTATTGATTTTGCATTTTTCTCTCAAAATCTTTATATGGCTTGTTTCTCAACATGTAACTTAATATATATTATGATATAAAATTATATAAGTATATACCTATGATAATATAAATGATATATAATTAATCAACTTGAAAGGTTAAAACTTTAGTGCTTTTTATCAGACGGAAGCAAATAAGGGAAGCATCCTCTGCAGACAGTTTGGTTATGATAGCCTTGGAATTTGTGGGGTGGAAAGTAGCACACTTTATAAGGAGTATGCTTCTGTTCTCGAGTGTATTTTATTTGATCTTCATACCACTCTGGGGGCAGAATCTTCCCCTGGCAGGAAGGCTGCTGAAATTTCTGAATATTTGAGATGGCACTGGGGCTGTAAACAGAGCTTTTTTTGAATGTAGCGTTCAGGATTGGAAGAAAGAGTTCAGTCTGGGCAAAGCAAGTACCTAAAGACAGGGCTTCATAGTCACTGGATCTCAGAGCTGAAAAGGCTTTAGAAATTTCCTGATTCATTCAGTTGAAATTTTTTAAGTAACAGCAATGAACTAGGCTCTAGGAAGCTCTAAAGATTCAGAACTAAAAATCAGTTTCTACTCATATTGAACTCAAATGCTCATTGAGAAACAGACCAGGAGGAAGATGTAACTGTATACTCTAATACAGCTGTTGTTGGGGACTGAAAGAGAGAGCTGACTGGGGAGCAAAACGTACTGCCAAGCAGCCTAAGTACCCTTCCAGGGTTGGAATGGTGCTCCTATTTTCTAGCAGAAAAGAACAACGCTGAGTTGAACCAAGATAGGGAGTTATGCCACAGAGTGGTTTAAATAATGGATCACAATGTCCAGGCTGGTTACAGAAGAATGTGAAACTGACAGTGTAAGAGAAAGTGGAGATTCCATTGCCTGGATGTCTTAGGTCAAAGTCAAGAGCAGAAGTGACAAACGGTGGTGTGCAGGAGTGCAATAGAGGAAGAGGTCCAGGGAGTGACACTGTTAGATAGCTGAGGTGTGGAGAACGAAGAGGCAGCAGCATGTTCTGTGGAGGAGCCAGGCTTCAGCCAAGGCATGATGGAGAGGAGTGTTCCACGAAGAGCCTGGGAATACTGGGGGATATAGAAGAAAGGGTTAAGAAGATAGGAGGGTTGCAACTGGAATGAAGAAAGCACAGAGAATGAAGGTGTGAGGGGATAAATGACGGTGGACTGGTATTTTGGGCAAGAGTCAAGGATGGGAAGGACACAGAGCTGGCATGTTTTCCAAACAAAGGACCCACTGAGGTTGTTTCAGTGCTGAGGGCACTGAGGTCCCAGATGGAGTCAGGGACTCGGAGGACATGCTGGAAGATGTGCCTTCATTTAAGTTTCCAAATGGGGCCTGGGAGAGAGTGCCATTGTGTCTTCATATACATCCTTCTCCACCTCAGCAAAAGATAGGATGGCTCTGTTTCCAGAATCCCCAGCTTGATTTGGAGGACTTATGTTTCTGGAAGGAATCTGCTGAGGTCTCAGTGGATTCTGCTCTAGAGGGGATTATAGCCAGGTGTAGACAATGTCATTTGGCAGTTCCTGGGATCTTGCCCTCATGCAGTAAGCATCATCAGCCATGAGCTGTCCTTATATGTATTGTGTCAAATTTGAAATTTTGATGAGTTAACCTTTTTCTTTCATTGGTGAAAAGATATGGTTTCTGAGAAAGTCCAGTTATATTCAGATACATTTTATTCCAATTTACTTCTAAAGTTTAGAAGTTGGAAAAATGACATCTCTGTTGTTAAGAATACATGCCTTTCGAGGACGACATTCTGTTGACTTTAACTCATAGTTTTGGAGGCTTCACAGTTATTTCAGACCAAGAAAAGAAGTCAGTCTCTCTCACTAAATGGTGAGCTCTTGAAGGTTGGTTCAGAAGGGGTATTCAGTAAATGTTTGTAGGGTTAATAGCAAGTTTTTGACCATTTCCTGGCGTGAGGGGACAGCTGTTTCTTCACTAATAATCCCTCGTTCCACAGGCCCTCCTTTTCTGATCCTGCTGTCTCTGACCTACATGGAAGTTCAGGATACCTATCTAATATCTCATTCCACTGTGCACGCTTCTAACTAATGTCCCTTCCTCCAAAGTCTGCCTTCTCCAGTCCATTCCTTTGTGCAAAAGCCGTTGATGGAGATCTCTGTTCCTTAAATGACAATATCTAGAGTTCAGAGTGTGGCAGTCAGTGACTTCCATGTTATAAGCAATTATCTTCTCAACTTAATTTTCCATTTTTACTTTATAGGAACTTACCTTTCCAGCCAACTTGATCTGTTGACTGTCATTTGTTTGGGACTTGTATTTTTTTTTTTTTTTTGGGCCTTGTTTTTTTTTTTTTTTTTTTGGGACTTGTATTTTATTACCTTATTTATTCTCACCTTACTTGGAATAGCAACCTATTCCTTCTGCTTATTTTCTGCTTTCTGAAACCAATGCACATTAATGAAGTTTTTTGGTATTGACTATAAATGCAATAAGAGTTCACTTGAAGTAAATCCAGTCAGTCACTCAACCAACATTTATTGAGCTTATACTATGTGTTAGCCAATGTTTTAGGTACTCTTTGGCAACAACAATAATGATAGCTAAAACGTATGTGTTAGGGACTCTTCTAAGTGTTTTACATGTAATTGCTCATTTAATTCACTGAAGTAATTTAACTCAAACAATATTACTTTAATGTAAATACATTCTGCTCTCATGGGACTCACAGTCTTATTCGTAGAGACAGAAAGTTAAAGGTAATCATGATGCAGTTTGGTAACAGGGTTAATCACATGGTACTATGGGATTGCATATGGTATGGTATTGGTTTTATATTACTGTGTGACAAATTACCACAGATATAGTGGCTTAAAACAACACAAAGTTATTATCTCACAATTTTTGTAGGTCAGAAGTATGGCACTGCTGTGTTATTTGCTTGTGGTCTTATTGGGCTAAAATCAAGGTGTCAGTTAGGCTATGTCTCATCTGGGGTTTAGCATTCTCTTCCAAGATCACTGGTTGTTAGCAGAATTCATCTTCTTTGAGATTGTAGGTCTGAGATCCCCATTGTTTTGCTTGTTGTCAGCTACCGTTCTGTTTAATCTTCGAGGGGTCTTCCTAAGGTTCTTTCCAGGTGGCCCCCTCCATCTTCAAGCCAGCAATGGCTCATCAAAACTCCTTCATGTTTCAAACGTCTTACTTCCTCTTCTGCCACCAGCCACAGATAACTCTGCTTTTAAAGGGCTCATGTGATCAGGTCAGGCCCACATGGACCATCTCTCTTCTGATTAACTCAAAGTCAACGTATTAGTAACTTTAATTGCACCGGCAATATCTCTTTTACCATCCATGCAATGTAACATGATCATAGCAGTGATGTCCTGTCGTATTCACAGGGGAGGGGGTTGTATGTGGGAAAGGGTCATTGGGGATCATTTTGGAATTCTACCTGTGGAAATATAAGATGAGCACTTCACCTAATTTTGGGATTGGAATGGGAGTAGGCAGAGCAGGAGAAAGCTATTAAAAGAAAGTGATAAGTAGAGAGCTAAAGAATTTATAGGAATTAGCCAGGTGAAAAAGAGTAGAAGTGAAAATGGGTAGGAGAGTGTTCCTGACCAGTGTAGTGAGGGTGATATTTGATCTCAACCAATGTTCTTTTTGTTCCTGATATTTATTTTCTGCACTGAAATCTTTTATTTATTTTGTGTTTTGTTCCTGATATTTCCCTGTGTACTTAAACATATCCATTTATTTCAGCTGGCAGCTAAGGCAGCCTGAACTTATAACTTCAGGGAAGGCATGGGTCAACATTCAGCTTTTGCATTCCACAGCAGATTTCTAAACCTCATGGTAGAGCCAGTAGATAAAATTTTTTTCTGACTCAAAAGTCGAAACCCTGAAGGACTGAGACATAGAATTTTGACTTGGAAGACTGAGAATCTGTCAGAGTCTGCTTTTCCAAGTGAGAAGAAAGAAATTCTTCCTGGGAAAAGAGCAGTAGAATTAGAAACTGGTGCAGCTATCTGATAAAGGGTAGTGTAGCCTATACTTGGTCTGAGCCCTGTCTGGATGAGGATGATAGAATCATCATATATATTGGAGGGTAGGAGAGCAGAAGGGAGCTGAGTCCTGCATCCCTGTTTGGAGTCTTGGGGATCGTCAATTTTAGCAGAGTTCTCTTGTCTCCAGGGCAAGAGGCATTAGTGAAGAGATGGCTGTGGGGGATATCTAGTCAAAGAGTCCTGACATAGCCTTGCTCAGTTGTCTATCACCCCAGAGAGACTGAGAGTATGGATCAGCAGACTTGACCAGGCTTTGTGGACAAAAATCTAAGATGTAGCAGAGGAGGCTGGGTTAGTCTGTACAACCAGAGAACACATGGACACTCAAGCCCTGAAGCAGATGTAAGTATGGAAGGAATCTGATGATGGGTCAGTGGGGAGATGCCCATCTCATCAGGTGCCAGAATAAAGGGTGGACAATACCAAGGTGAGAAGATTTTCCTCACCCATACTCCAACCTAAGCATTATGTAAGCCTGCCTGGAATTTATATGCAATCCTAGGAAGAAGAAGAATCTGAAAATCCAGAAATGATCTGAGCAAGAAGAAACAAATGTGCCTACAATTAAATTACTATTTCTAGTTAGACTGGGAGCTTGAGCTAGAAATCACATTTAATTATAGAAAAATAAAAAGGATTATATTTCAAGATGTCTGAGTTTGTGGCCTGGGGAATTTGTATCCACTGCAAAATTCTGAAAATAGTGAAAGCATTGTGACAAAGGAGGCTGGAGGGAGAGGGCTTGAACTGGACCTTAATGGATTTGCAGGACAGGAGAGAGTAATATGTGGGGGAGGGGAGGGAGGATTAATACAGAGCATGAATAAAGGGAGAGAGGGATAAATGGAGGTGAAGTGGGGTGGAGCCTAGTTGGGGCACAGAATTCATTCAGGGGGACACATGGTTGAACATAGAGGGTGGAGTCAGATTATGAAGGGCCTCAGTGGGTTGGGAAGAGTTGGTGCTGAATAGGATCATAAGATCTCAAGCTTACTAGAGAGGGGAAAGTGAAGCAACGTTTACTGCATACTTTCTGAGGCCCAGGCACTTTGCAAATTATGTACCATTTATTTGTAATAACCTTCAAGGCATGCATTATCCCCATTTTACAAATGAGTACACTGAGGCTCAGGGTTTTCAATTTCTTATATAAATTCCAACAACTATAGTTGGTGGAGCAGGGATTTAAATCCTTGTCCTTGGCTCCAAAGCCCAGGAATCTCCCACTGCACCTGAGTCTTCCTGTAGTACATTTCTGAATAAGGGAGAGGCATGAATAATCAGCAATTTTGAAAGATTGGTCTGGCATAATTGTGAATGATGGATTGGAGAGCAGGAGGCTGGAGAGCAGAAGCTGGAGCCTTAATTTGGGGAGCAGGTGACATGGGCCAGATTTGGGAGATGTTAATGGAAAAGGAGAGGGAGAATATACCCAAGAAACCCCTTGAAGGAAGAAGCTGCATAAGATGGATCTGATAGATGAGACTGTTTTTTTTTTTTTTTTTTCTTTTACTCGAAATGTTTTCCCTCCCCAGGTTCCAATGGTTTCAACTGCAATCTCCACAAATCTACAGCTGTTTAAAAAAATCATAAAACATTAAAATGCAGTAGTAGCCCAAGGCTTTTCACTTTTGGCAGGTTTATTTGAGGACATCTAATTCTCATAATTAGTTTCCAGAAGGTATGAGCTCTAGCTGCAGTGTTTCAAAGAAACAGTTTAACTTTCTCCAGGCTTTTTGATAGGAAAATTCACTTAGCCACAGTTGCAGCTTGCTACACACCCAGCTACCCAGACTGTTCTTTTGTAACATATGGGAAAAGAACAATGAAAGCACAAGCCTTCTAAGGTGTCTAAAATTTATGCAATTTTATGCCCACATTTTCATGGAATTTCTGATAAAAAGACATCTGGAAGCTTGCTATCAGCAGTCTGACACCAGCAATGGGTCCCTATTTCTGAGGCAGGTCTGCATATCAGGGGCTCCCAGTGTTTTGTGAGGAGTTACTTTTTTTCTTAAGGCCTTGCCATCACCTGAAGTTACAGTCTAGGTTCTGGTTAATACTTCAGATTATTTGTTGTGAGCTGTAAAAGCAGATGCTAGCTATCTTAAGCTAAAAAAATGGAAAAGTAGTGGAAGATTCCTGGGGTATTTCATGAGACTGAAGGAAGAGCAAAATAGTTGATGAAGCAGGGCAGCTCTGGGGATCCCAGCTGCAGGACTTGGTAAATACCTTTATATGCAGTCCAGCTCTGAGACTGAGAGCTCTTCCATTGAAATTTTAAATTCCCAGGAGAGAATTTGATCAGATTAGTTAGATGTGGGACTCTCTCTGTGCATCAGATGTCATTTCCAGAAGCAGGACTCAGTGTGAGTCAGGCAGGCATCCCATTATACGTCTACAAAAATGACCTTGGAGTCAAATAGCTCTGGGTTAAATCCAGCTGTTCTCCATTCATTCATTTATTCATTCACAAATATTTGTTGAAAATCTATTGCATCTAATATGTCTGTATTTCATATTTTTAAATGTGGGTTTCTATTTTCTGAGGAAGGAATATAGAGACAGTCCCTGGAATGTGTGGGTTTGACAGTCAAGTTTATCAATAAGTAAGAAAGCATTTATAGAGAGCAACTCTCCTGTTAAGAATTAAGGCAAACTACAGAGGAACACTGATGGAAAAGAGGTATTTAGGGCAATAAGTGACTAGGTGAACTACTAGGTAAGACTTCAATTTTGAGTCTATAAATGTGAATTTGTACAAAATTTCCAGAGAGTGAATACATGTCAAAAGCCTTAAAAATGTTTATTTTTGGACTCAGAAATTTAACTTCTAGGCATTTATCCAATGGAAATAATTTGACAAGGGTAGAGATATTATATTGCAAAATGTTCAACATAGCAGGTTTAAAATTTGGAAATGATTTGAACATCAACAGAATCAGATTGGTTAGATTGATTATCATAATATATGTGTAATGGACTACCTAGCCATTAGTATCATGTTTTAAAAGACTATTTATTGATATGAAAGATGCCAAGTAATGCAAAGTGCTTGAAAATCTGTATTATTCCATGGTTTTTGGTGAAAAAACAAGGAAAAGCATACATATACAAAAATATCTAGATATAACAGTACTTATCTCTGAATAATGATATTACAGGGGTTTACATGTTTACTTTTTATTCCTTGTTTATATTTTCAAATTTTCTACAGTAAAGGTATTATTTTTATAATTAAAAAAAAGAAATTAAGTATTAAAAAATCTAGGAAATTGCTTGGCTTCCTACTTTAATTAACCAACTGAATGCCAGCTATCTCCTTTGCTATTGTCAGAATCTTTGAGGGCAGCTGGAAAGCTGACCTTTCTTTTTTTCTGCCTCTGCATAACAGAAACAGCTTTTGCATAGTTTTTACTAGGACACTATCAGAACATTACACTTGGGAAGTAACTCAGGAAGCATTAGAGGCAGTGCTAAGAGGAGGCTTGAAAGTACCTGGAGATAAATAAATAACATGGGGGGCAATGTTGGGACTTGCTGGAGCCACAGGGGTCTTTTCTGTCTCTGTCTTGTGGTTAGCCAGCCAATAGAAGCCCATGATTTGTGATTTATGTGTCTGCTATCTGTGTCCTTTACGTTGAGTGTATTGCTGAGTAGATCATGCCTCTCCTTGGGCCACAAAACAGGACAGCTCTAGTCTGCTTCTTCCCCTGGGCTGTTTTATCTTAAAGAGTTTAAAAGGAAGGAAAAAAATGAACTCCCTTAGACTATCTATCAATGCTTTCCTCTCCCCCTTTTTTAAAAAAGGTAAACCCATAATTTTTTGTTGTTTACTTTGAAATAATAATAAAATGCTATTAGGCTCTTCCTAAGAGATGGAAGAAATTATGCGACTTTTAGCTCTCCCAGCCCATGTGCAGGCAGCTCAAATGCTGATGTAGTTTCAGCTCATTGCTTGGCAGGGCTCTCCTGAATCACAGAATTTATGGAGGAAGAGCCAGCTGTATGTTTGAGTGTCAAGTTTCCCAACCACTCAGCATCTCTGTTTCTTGGTTGACTCATCTGCAAAATGGAGGTCATAATACCTGTCTCAGTATTTTGGAGTTTAGGGATCATATATGTAGAGCACTGAACATGTTCTCTGGTATATTAGCAAGTACTAAAATATGGTAACAATATCATCAACTAGGACTACATGTTACAGCCATGGAAAATCCAACTCAAAGTGGCTTATATAATAAAGGAAATTTGTTGGCTGACATGAAAAGATCAGGGGTAGGAGTAGCTTCAGATGAGATTTGATCCACCTTCTTAATAGTGGCACCAAGGAAACTTTCTGTTCATCTCTCCCATCCCACCCACCTTCACAATCAACCCTCTGTTCACCTCAACCCTCTAGGCTTTCCTTTTTTGACCGTACTAGTTCTAGATCTCAGATTGTCACTTTCTATCCTACAGGGAAAAAAAGAAAAAGTCTCTACTGGTGTTTCTAGTTGGAAAGAGAAGTTTCCTTTGCTTGAAACTGTAGCTTCAAGTTGCAGCTTCATATTTCACTGGTTCTGATTGGGTTTCATGCTCATACCAAACTTTGCAGCCAGAAAATGGTGTGTGTTGATTGGCTGGACTTAATCAAGTTCTATCCCTAGAGTTAAGGCTGAGTTGATTCCCAACCAAACTACATAGCTGAGAATGGAGTAGTTGTAGTTGTTTAAAGGAAATCTGAATATAAAGGATGTTTGGTACAAGGTGTTAATGTGCAAACAACAGATGTTTATCACTGTGGTTTCTAATTTGCTCTTCTCTGATAATTAACAATAGTGAGCAATTTTAATACACTTATTGGTTTTTCCTCTTTTGTGAAGTGACTGTTCAATTCTTTTGCTCATTTAAAAAAATTGTGTTATCTTTTTAAAAAAAATTGATTTGTAGGAGTTCTTTCTGCCAGTGATACATTTTGCAAATATCTTCTCCCATCTGTGGCTTGCCTTTTCATTCTTTTAAAGGAATCTTCTGATGAACATAAGTTCTTAATTTGAGTAGAGTCCAACTTATCAGTGTTATTCCTTATGGTTAGTATTTTTACTGTTCTGGTTAAAAACTCTTTTCCAACACCAGCTATCCTCTGATGTTATCTTTATTGTTTATTTTACTCTCCACATTTAGGGCTGCAATCCATCTGGAATTAAATTGTGTATATGAAGACATTTGGACCTGGAGTTTTCTTTTTTTGGAAGGATTTTAAATTACAAATTCAATATCTAATAGATATTCACATATTTTATTTATTCTTTTTTCAGTTTTGGTTAGTTATGTTTTTCCAGGGGTGTGTTTATTTCACCTAAATTGTTGAATTTATTGGTATAAAGGTTTCAGTAATATTTCCTTATTATCCTTTTAATGTTTATAGTAGGGCTTGGCAAACTTTCTTCTGTAACGGGCCAGATAGTAAATCTTTTAGGCTTTATGAGCCATGTGGTCTCTGCCACAAATACTCAACTCTGCTGTTGTAGTATGAAAGCAGCCATAGATAAAACATAAATGAATGAGCATGGCTGTGTTCTAATAAAACTTATTTGTAGGCATTAAAATATAAATTTCATGTGATTTTCATATGTCACAAAATATTGTTCTTCTTTTGATTTTTTTCCCTCAACAATTAAAAAATGTAAAAACCATTCTTAGCTTGCAAGCTATACAGAAACAGGTAATGACAGATTTGGCCCATGGACCATAGTTTGCCTACTGCACTATAGCATCTATAGCACTGGACTCTCTTTCATTCCCAAGTTGTTAATTTGTGCTTTCTCTTATTCTTTTCTTACTCAGTCTTGCTGGAGGCTTTCACTTTTAATAATCTTTTTTAGAAGCAACTTTTGGCTTTGCTGTCTTTTTTTTTTTCCTATAGTTTGCCTATTTTCTATTTCACTGATTTCTGTTCTTATTTATTTGTATTATTCCATCTATTTACTTTATGTTTAATCTTAGGTTATTAATTTTAAAGCTCTCTCTTTTTCTAATACAAGAATTTCAACCTTTATATTCACTCTTCTAAGCATTACATCAGGTACATTCCACAAATTCTGTTACGTTGCATTTTATGTTCATTCAGTTCACAGTATTTAAAAATTTTCCTTATGGTTTCTTCTTTGACTTAAGGATTATTTAGAAGTACATTGCCTAATTTCCAAATAGTCAATGTTTTTGCTTTTTTGTTATTGGTTTCTAATTTATTTCTGTTGTGTTCAAAGAATACACTCTATAAGGTTTCAACCTTTTGAAATCTGCTGAGATATTTTATGGAATGTAATATAGTTTATCTTGGTAAACATTCTATATATATTTGAAAATCTTTATCTTACAGTTTTTGGGTTAGATATCAACTAGATCAAGTTGGTCAATAATTTTGTTCAAATATTCTCTATGTTTATTGACATTTTACTCGTTCTGCTAGTTGCTGACTGAGTCCTGCTTAAATCTCCAAATATAATTGTGGATTTGGTTATTTATTCATTTAGTTCTGTTAGTGTTTGCTTTATGTATTTTGTTAATCTTTAGTGGAGTATAATTGCTTCACAATGTTGTGTTAGTTTCTGCTGTACAACAAAGTGAACAGCTATATGTATACATATATCCCCATATCCCCTCGCTATCCCACCCCTCTAGGTCATCACAAAGCATTGAGATGATCTCCCTGTGTTATGCAGCAGCTTCCCACCAGCCATCCATTTTACATTTGGTAGTGTATATATGTCAATGTTTTTCTCTCACTTCGTCCCAGCTTTACCTTCCCCCACCCTGTCCTCAAGTCTGTTCTCTACGTCGCCGTCTTTATTCCTGCCCTGCCACTAGGTTCAGAAATACCGGGTTTTTTTAGATTCCATATATATGCGTTAGCATATGGTATTTGTTTTTCCCTTTCTGACTTACTTCACTCTGTATGCCAAACTCTAGGTCCACCCACCTCATTACAAATGACTCAGTTTTGTTCCTTTTTATGGGTGAGTAACATTCCATTGTAAATATGTGTCACATCTTCTTTATCCATTCACCTGTCAGTGGACATTTAGGTTCCTTCCATGTCCTGGCTATTGTAAATAGTGCTGCAGTAAACATTTGGGTACATGTATCTTTTTGAATTATAGTTTTCTCAGGGTATATGCCCAGTAGTGGGATTGCTGGGTCGTATGGTAGTGCTATTTGTAGTTTTGTAAGGAACCTCCATACTGTTCTCCATAGTGGCTGTACCAATTCACATTCCCACCAACAGTGCAAGAGTGTTCCCTTTTCTCCACACCCTCTCCAGCATTTATTGCTTCTAGATTTTTTGATGATGGCCATTCTCACCAGTGTGAGATGATATCTCATGGTACTTTTTTTGTTGAGGATTTTTGCATCTATATTCATTAGTTATATTGGCCTGTAGTTTTCTTTCTTTGTGCCATCCTTTTCTTTTGGTATCAGGGTGATTGTGGCCTCGTAGAAAGAGTTTGGGAGTGTTCCTCCCTCTGCTATATTTTGGAAGAGTTTGAGAATGATAGGTGTTCACTCTTATCGTGAGAAAAATGTGTATTCTGTTGGTTTTGGATGGAATATCCTATAAATATCAATTAAGTCCATCTTGTTTAATGTATCATTTAAAGCTTGTGTTTCCTTATTTATTTTCATTTTGGATGATCTGTCCATGGGTGAAAGTGGGCTGTTAAAGGCCCCTACTATGAATGTGTTACTGTTGGTTTCCCCTTTAATGGCTGTTAGTATTTGCCTTATGTATTGAGGTGCTCCTATGTTGGGTGCATAAATATTTACAATTGTTATATCTTTTTCTTGGATCGATTCCTTGATCATTATGTAGTTTCCTTCTTTGTCTCTTCTAATAATCTTTATTTTAAAGACTATTTTGTCTGATATGAGAATTGGTACTCCAGCTTTCTCTTGGTTTCCATTTGCATGGGATATCTTTTTCCATCCCCTTACTCTCAGTTTGTATGTGTCTCTAGGTCTGAAGTGGGTCTCTTGTAGATAGCATATATATGGGTCTTGTTTTTGTATCCATTCAGCCAATCTGTGTTTTTGGTGGGAGTATTTAGTCCATTTACATTTAAAGTAATTATCAATATGTATATTCCTATTCCCATTTTCTAAATTGTTCTGGGTTCTTCATTATTCTGAATTCTTTTTCTGGTAGATTGCCTATTTCCTCTTCATTTGTTAGGTCTGGTGGGTTTTTATCTTGCTCCTTCATCTGCTGTGTGTTTTTCTGTCTTCTCATTTTGCTTATCTTACTGTGTTTGGGGTCTCCTTTTTGCAGACTGCAGGTTTGTAGTTCCCATTGTTTTTGGTTTCTGTCCCCAGTGGCTAAGGTTGGTTCACTGGGTTGTGTAGGCTTCCTGGTGGAGGGGACTAGTGCCTGTGTTTTGTTGGATGAGGCTGGATCTTGTCTCTCTGGTGGGCAGGTCCACGTCTGGTGGTGTGTTTTTGGGTGTTTATGGGCTTATTATGATTTTAGGCAGCCTCTCTGCTAATGGGTGGGGTTGTGTTCCTGTTTTGCTAGCTGTTTGGCATAGGGTGTCCAGCACTGTAGCTTGCTGGTTGTTGAGTGAAGCTGGGTGTTTTTGTTGAGATTGAGATCTCTGGGAGATATTCGCCATTTGATCTTATGTGGAGCTGGGAGGGAGGTCTCTTGTGGACCAGTGTCCTGAAGTTGGATCTCCCACCTCAGAGGCACAGCACTCACTCCTTGCTGTAGCACCAAGAGCCTTTCATCCACATGGATCAGAATAAAAGGGAGAAGAAGTAGAGAGAAAAAATTAGTAGAAGTAGGAAGAAAGAAAGAAAGGAAGGAAGGAAGGAATAAAGAAAGAAGAAAAGAAGGAAAGAATGTAAAAAGGAATGAAGGAAAGAAAGGAGGGAGTGAGGAGCCAGGGAGGAAAGGATTTTTCCTGGACTCCCTCCCGGCTAGCCATGGTGCACTAACCCCTTCAGGCTGTGTTCACGCCACCAACCCCAGTCCTCTCCCTGAGCTCCGACCAAAGCCAGAGCCTCAGCTCGCAGCCCCACCTGCCCCAGCGGGTGAGCAGACAAGCCTCTCGGGCTGGTGAGTGCTGGTCGGCACCGATCCTGTGTGCGGACATCTCTCTGCTTTGCCCTCCGCAGCCCTGTTGCTGCGCTCTCCTCTGCAGCTCCGAACTTTCCCCCCTCCACCACCCACAGTCTCTGCCCGCGAAGGGGCTTCCTAGTGTGTGGAAACCTTTCCTCCTTCACAGCTCCCTACCACTGGTGCAGGTCCCATCCCTATTCTTTTGTCTCTGCTTTTTCTTTTGCCCTACCCAAGTACGTGGGGAGTTTCTTGCCTTTTGGGAGGTCTGAGGTCTTCTTCCAGCGTTCAGTAGGTGTTCTGTAGGAGTTGTTCCACGTGTAGATGTATTTCTGGTGTATCTGTGGGGAGGAAGGTGATATCCGCATCCTACTCTTCTGCCATCTTCCCCTCGTCCCTCTTGTATTTTTTATTTATCACTTTTTCTTGAACTATGTTAAAAATCTTTGAAATTTTCTGATTGTTTATTATTTTATTTCCTTTTTATCCTATAGTTACTTTCTTTGGTGTCTATTCACTGTATTTCTTCAATTTAGTCTTAGATTCTGAAAAAAGTTTTTCTAATTCTTTTCTTGCTTTATGTATTCCTCTTATCTAGTCATATATATATCTGAGCTTTTCTATTTCTTGTTTGTGATATTGTGTAAAAGCTTTAATAATTCTTGAATTTTTGATTACCTCATTTTGAAATATTTGAATAAAATTTTCTGCCTTGTGGTCACATTTTAAAATCTTTAAGAACTTTCTGGGTGGGGTCAGAGGCCCCACCAGGTAAACCTTCCCTCTCTTACTCTTACTCTCAGTTTTTCTGCTTTTCTCAATTTGGTTCCTTTTTCTCAATTTGGTTCCTTTTTGCCAGGCCTTTTTCCAATGGCCTGGCAAAGTAAAGAAAACCCAAGACAAAATTATTAGCACTAGATATCTTTCTCTCAGGTAAGAATCAATTCCTCTGAGATAAGTATTGGCTGAATCATTCTGAAATTAGAGAGCTGAAACACTCTTTGGCTTTCCCATGTCTGGGGCTTTGTTTTTACCTTCACCTGCATCACAGAACTGGAGGAGGACTTTCTCAATTTCACTTGTCATTCCTATTTCTATTTAGTTTCCTTCTGAGTAAGGTTCTCTCTCCTGTGGGTAAAGTTTTGTAGCAATGTTTAAATTTCTACAACTTTAAGGGTTGATTGGTAGTCCCCTTTTATTTCCTGCCTTCCCTACCATATAGCTGTAAGTCCTAGGCAGGTCAAAGTTGGTGGTTTGGTAGCACTTATTCACATCTTGGGTCTGTGGCAATTCTCTATTGTGAACTTTTGTTGCTGATGGCCCCTATGGAAATTTCCCCCCTTGGTTGTGGCTGATCTGTTTGGTTTGTAGGAGGTGCTATGGGGACTCTAAGAAACTAGATTCTCACCAGATCATGCTGTGCTCCCTGCCCCTTATTAGATGAACTTGCTCCCTATTTTGTCTCTAAACTTCCTGCCTACTTGCCCCTTATGCAGATGTATCTATATCCAGATCTATCCTTAGCATCTTTCCTTCAGACTCAGAAGAATGTTCTAAGTATTACCAAGGGCAGGCTTCAGTTTCCTCTCCTCTTGCTACTTCTGTGAGCTCACTCTATCCCCCACTCTTTTTTTACCTTTAATCTCTCTCTTTCCTGACATCTTCTCTTTATCTCATAAACATGATCATCTTAAAAAATAAATCCTTTTATGATGCAATACAAGACACCATCCAAACTCTCCTCCCCCTTTATCCTCAAATTAATGATTAGTAGTCTTCTTTTCCTCACCTCCCAATATCTGTAACTCATTGCAAACTGCCTTTCATTTCCACCATTGTTTTTGAAATAGATCTTGTTATAGTAATCAAGAGTTACTACTTGAAAAATCTAATGGACATCTCTAGATTTATCTTATTTGACCTCACTGTTATATTGAAACTGTTGATCATGCCTTCCTGTACTCTCCTGTGTGTATCTGTAAGTCCCTAACTCTATAAGGACTAACAAAAGAAATGTATTTCTTTAGTGCCAGTGAAGAATTTTGCTTCTCTAGAACAATTGTTTATTATAATCTTACAAAAAGTTGATGAATAATATCTGGTGAAATAGCAAGATCAGAGGTAAAAGCTCCCAAGCTTAAAAAGTGAAGAAATGTGGCTTAGAGGAAAAGAACCATGAATGAAGTTATCTGGAGATCTTGGAACTCTCACTAACTAGATATGACCTTGAAGGACAACCTTCTTGAATCTGTGAAATGAAATGATGGTCTAGGTGAGTGCTATGAACCCTCATAGCTCTAACATTTGATTCTAATAGTCCAGCTAGTTATTTTCAAGAAGGTATTTCAAATAATGCGGGATAATTTGGAGACAGCCTGGTGCAATGGCCTGGCAAAGTAAAGAAAACCCAAGACAAAATTATTAGCACTAGATATCTTCCCTGTAGACACAGATTCATGAAATCTTGCCACATAATATGACCTTAGTTTCATGCCAGTTCCCCTTCACCCACAATCTTCTTCCTTTCCCTCTGCCTACTCATCCCACCTTCCCTTCCTCCAAGGCCCAATCACATCCTACTTCCTTATTTGTATTTGTCCTTTCTCTGTGTTTCTGTTTACTGGAATTATGATAATTACCACAATTCCATATTTAATTATTCCCCAAACATTTAATGTGACTTAAATTTACTTTTAAGATGAAAAATTTTAAGCTCATAGGACACTGAGGCATGTGCTTTAAAATCCTCAAGACTTCATCAGGGACTAGCACTGCGTTGGGATCATAGTGGATCCTTATAAAATCCTTGCAGGCTGATTAATCTATAGTACCAATATTAGAAAATGTGAATCAAACATTGAATGAGGGCTGTTTGGTACTTTGGGGAAATTTCCAGCAGAGCTTCCTCTTGGAGAGGCTTCAAGTTTCAGACCAAGATTAGGACTTTTACTGTGAATTCGAAATCTGCCACAGACATTTTTTGTATAATTTTTCATTTTCAGGTTGTTATCACTGATTGATGATTATCCTTAACTTATGGGGGTTGGAAATGATCAGTTTGGGACCTGTGATTCTTCCCTCTTGACACCACACGGAGTTCACCTTTGCTTATTGGATATAGCATCTCTTGAACAAAGCCTGCCACTATTGTTAAGCCTGCTTCAGCCTCAACTGGACAGATTCCTTTGCTCAAAAGGAGCTGCCCCAATCCTAATAGCTTCCTGCAGAACTGGTCTGATTGCTGCTGTTATTTCTCAGCAGTCCACAGCTTTGCCACACTACTTGAAGCTTCCCACCAGGTCATCCTTAAAGCATTTGCCTGCTCTCCCTTGCAGAGTCATGGGCAAGCTTGTCTGTGTGACATACTCTTATCTATTGGAAGATGGGGTCACCAAAACAACTCTTTTGGAAGACTGCCAGGGAGCAGGATGGGAAGTACATGGGCTACAACTCAGCTGGGCAGGTGCTGAGGATGACAGATGTGCTGAGTCGAGCAGCTCTCTGCTGCAGGAGAAGGCAGGCACTATCCTGTGGATTTTGGCTGAGGGCTTATTCTGCTATCAGGAAACCCTTGACTTCTCTCAGATGGGGGTCTGAATGTGTCTCTTTCCCAAGTTTATTTAAGCAGTTACTACTAGAGGCAATGCCACATTCTCCTAAAGGCTCTTTGGCAATGCTCTATTTGTATCTTTCAGAAACACTTTATAGAATGTGGCTCTTACTCCTTTAAGATCTGGTATTCAATTCAATTCATTCAAATTCAACTGTGTTTTAAGAAGCTGGGTTGCTGGGATTGCACTGTGAAGAAGACAGACATGGCATATATTCTCTGGGATTATCTCATGTTCTTCTGGAGCTTTTAAAATTTTTTTACAATTAAAATATTATATTATATTAAATTAATGATATATTAAATCATTAATTCATCTGGAATTAATTTTGACATAAGGTATGAAATAAGAATATGATTTTTTTAATCATTTTCTAGATGATGAGCCACTTGTCCATTTTTTGAATAAATCACCTCTCTCTCTCTCCGGACCAGGGCACGAACCCGTGTCCCCTGCATCGGCAGGCAGACTCTCAACCACTGTGCCACCAGGGAAGCCCACAGTACTTTCTTTATTATGGCAGAGTTCTTCCCTTGTGTTATGACGGTAATTTGTTCTAAGTAGAAAATCTTCTTAGTATTATTTCAATGGCAAAAAACTGTGTAGTTTCCTGACCATCAAAGCAAAAAGATTTTATGCTAAAACAAACCCAAACCTCATTGAAATAAACACAATAACTTCAATAATTAATGTTTAACTATTATAACCTGACATGACAAAAGCAAGTTTCATTAATTTTTCTATAATATGGTTATATACCTGTACATTCATCTCTTTCATGGTCATTAGATATTGTAATCTTAAAATAATCCTCAAAGACAAAGCATTCATATAATCCTCAATATTTATGTAACTGAATTTTTTGGGTAAAAAATAATCAATGAAAATCAATCTAGATGAAGCTCTTTTCACTACTACATACTGAAGTATTTTAAAGGAAAACCAAATGAACGTGTACCAACTTTACAATTCCAAAGAATCTGCATGTAGGCTCTGATTTCATAGCACTTTGTTGCTCAGAGGGAATCTTTATTTTCTTAAATACAAATAAAGCCTTTTAAGCCAAAGCAGGAGTATTAAATGAAATTCTTCATAAAATGAACTCTTGCCATTTGAATGCTTATACCATAAGATATGGCTCTACTAAATCCAGTATGTATTTGTGTCTGCTTCTGGATTCACTATCTTCATTTATTATCCATCTGTTCACATACACAGCAAAATCATACTCTTCTAATTACTGTAACTTGGTAATATGCTTTACTATCACGTAGAGTTAGTCCTCACTCAATACTTCTCTTTTTCTAGAATATTTTTGTTTTATTCCTACATGTTTATTTTTCCAGATGAACTTTAGAAACACTTTTGCTTAGTTATTAAAAACATCTACTGGTATTTTATTAAAATTTCATAAGATCTATAATTACTTTCTAGTGAATTGATTTCACTTTGATATTGAGTCTTACAAGACAAGAACAAGTTATGCTCTTTCATTTATTCACATCTTATTTTTGGTACCTTCACAGAATTTAACAACTTCATATAATATAATCTTGTAAATTTCTTCTTAAGTTTATTTCTATGTCTTTAATTCTTTTAGCTTCTGCTTTAACAGGATCTTTTCTAATTGGTTTATTTTTTTGTATACAGAGTGACCATTATCCTTTGTATGTTAATTTTATGTGAAGTTAGTTGAATTATGCTATTTTTTCTTTTTATAGATTTTCAGTAAATTGTTCCTAAGTTTTCCAGTTATATAATCATACAAGTCTAAAATTGATTTACCACGTTTGGGATTAGCACAGCAAGGTGATACTTATGTATTGAGATTTTTCTTTTTTATCAGTAATGGATTTGGGATTGTATCAAATGCCTTCTTTTTGTCTATGCAGATAATGGTATGATTTTTCTCCTTTGACTTATTACTATGGTGGTTTATATCAAGAGGTTTCTATTACAAAACATTATTAATTTCTTTGAGTTACCTCCATTTAGATACGGTCCTTAGATTTATTCTTTCAGTGTGCTGTGTGTTCTATTTACTGATGTTATATTTAGGATTATTGCATTGATATTTCATAAGTAACACTGGCCTGTAGATTTTTGTGTGTGCTTTCAATATCAGTATTATACTAGCTTCTCAAAAATTTTCTGAAATAGTTTAAAGTACTGTAATTACATATGTAATACATTGATATAATCACTCCTGAAAATCTAGGTACTTAATGGTTCTCTAATTTAATGTTCGTTATCAATTTTTTTCATTTATCTCCTAGTTGGCTTAAATTCAGCTTCTAGTAGGTTTTTATTCAAGAAAAAGTAATTTTTCTTCTTCAATTTTTGCACATTTGGCTTTTTTGTCATGTGGCTGAGACTGCTAGCTGCTTATTCAAGTCTATTATTTCTATTTTTTGGGTACACATTTCACATTTCCCAGCCTGCCTTGACATCTGAGTTCTAGATAAAGGGATGTGAATAGAACTGATGGGTACATACTTTAGGCCTACCTCACTAAGACCCAGGTACCATTCTGAGGACTTGGGATAAGGCAGTCCAAAAAGACCATCTCCCTGCTCTCTTGAGGCTTATGTTGAAATTGAGGGAACATGAAGTGAAGAGAAGGAAAATCTGGGCAGAAAAAATTAATATGATTGAAACCCGGGAGTGTGAACTGTAGGCAACAATTAAGAGAGAGCATGTATATTGGTGTGACCAGAACATAAATGATATGTGTGGTGCTGGGTGGGGTGGTAAGAAATGAAGCTGATGAGGTGAGCAAGGACCAGATCATACAAGGCCAGGCAAAGGGGTTGAGAGTTAACAGTGAAGTCATATTCAGGTGTGTGGTGTCAATCAAGTCACCCTGATAATTATCCAGAGAATGGAACAGACTGGTGCTGGACAGGAACCTGGATGACAAGTTAGCAAGTGCCCTAGAAAGAGATGCTGAGGGTAGGAGGACAGGGCTGAGAGGAGGGACTGTTAATGAGGTAGAGTCAATAAACCCTTGTTACTGGTCAGATGTGGAAGATAGAGGAGGGCTGAGAGAGAGTGCCAAGTTTTTAGTGAGGATGGATAGCGGTGCCATACACTTGGACAGTGTACAGGGCAGAGAGTGAGTTTTATCCACATTCTAGTCTACAGGATTGATAACATTTTAACTTGATCAGTATCCATCAGTTAGATTGCTGCTTATCTAAAATTTACAGGAAAATTCTTGATGACATCTCTGATTAGTGTTGGGCTTTTTCACCATAAATGGTCAATTCATATGAAAATTTTTGATTTTTTTCTCTTGCCACTTAGGCAAAATTGAGATAAAAGTTATAGGTTTAATTTGCTTGCTTATTAAATTTTTTTCAAATTATTGTTATACCTTACTTGAATGAAGTTTCACATTTATGTTTACAAATATCTGTATTATCTACTGACAAGCAGAATTCAATAAGCATGATTTCTATGTGGAGAGTTTATTCACAGATTTCTTTAGAATTTAATAAAAGGTGTCACAGTTGCCAATATAAAGTGTTTTCTCTTTTCTTTTACTGTCTTTTCACACTTTACTACAGGCTGCTATCATTCTTATAGGAAATGAATAGCTATGAATCATAAGTATAACAGCTCAGCATAACAGTAATTGGCATTTCAAAGAGGTACCTGTCAAAGATAAATTAAGGCATATGTCCCAATGATATTTTAGTATTTATAAATTTTAGTGAAGCAAGTTTTTAAGATCTAGGGAAGCTTTTCTATGAAGTCTCCCTGGATTTGACTCATAGATTAATAATTTGAGATTTTCATCTACTGTCTTATAATTAAGTTCATAAACATACACACAAAGATAAGGGGAGAATAAGTTGCTTCTCCTACACTATTTCTGAACTTTTCTTATTATTTTAAAAAATTCACTTAGAATTAACCCAAAATGTGGTAACTGAAATACTAAGTTATCCATAATGCTAAAATTATATCAGTTAAAAATTCTCAGGTTCATGACACTTTGATGCAACATGACTTTTTTTGTTTTTAATGAGTTATGTTAAAAAATATGTAGAATGTTGTTTTCCATTAATGTTTGTATATGCTTCACATATTTGAAACTACATGAAGCTATTAAAATACTTGTAATTTCATATAAAATTTTACACATTTAAAAAATTCTACACAGGTGTTGAGTTTAGTTATTTACTGAATTATGTACTAAGCAAGCACTTCTTATTGTGTTTTCTTTCCCCCCAAGTGTAGCTACTTTTTTTGAGGATTCCTCAAACTAAATGTTTACTTATCATAGCATAGTTCCATAATTCATAGGTAATCCTTCATGTGTGCTAGGCAAAATAAGTCTTCATTTTCACTAAAACACAATTCTGATTTGGTTGGTGACATTCTTTCCTTGCCAGTTTTTTCATATTTAGGTCTATGAATTTTTTTCCATAACACCATCTGTCTTTTATCTTTGAAACTGCCAGCATTCTTAAGCTAATGTGCAGGAAATTGAGGCATATTCCAGAAAAAGAATGTGTACTCTAAGATATTTAAACTGAACTATATGGCTAAGGATGTTAAAAGCTGATCTTATACTAGACAGTAGCATTAAAGCAAACTTCCGTTTCCTCATTTTCAATGTCATTCCTCCAATTTTTTTCCTGGGTGCATTACTTTAAAGACTTTTTATTTTGAGATGATTATAGATTTGCATGCAGTTGAAGAAATAATATATAAAGATCATTACTACATTTCACCTGTTTCCCCTCAATGGTAACATCTTGCAAAACTATAGTACAATATCACAAATATTGGTACAATATCACAAATATTTATACAATCCACAAATATTATTCATATTTCCCTGGTGTTATGTATTCATTTGCATGTGTATATATGCATGTTTTTAGTTCTCTACAATTTTGTCACATGTATAGGTTCCTGTATCTGTCACCATAATCAAGATAGACTTTCTCTGTCACCACGAGGATCCTTTCTGTGTTCTCTTGTAATGGCACCCCCCTCTCAACTGCTGACATTTATTAACCACTAATCTGCTATAATTTCTAAAATTTTGTCATTTCCAAAATGTTATATAAGTGGAATCATACAGTATGTGATTAGCTTTTATCACTTACCCCAGTTCCCTAGAGATTCTTCCAGATTGTTGTGTGTATCAATAGTTCATTCCTTTTTATTGCTGAGTAGTATTCCATGGTATGGATGTACCACAGATTGTTCATTCATTCATCCACTGAAAGACACAAAGATTGTTTTCAGTTTTGGGCTATTACAAACAAAGCTGCTATAAACATTTGTTTTAATGATAACATAATTTTCTCTGTGATAAATACCTAACAGTGCAGTTGCTTGGTTGTAGGATAATTGAATGTTTAGTTTTATAAGAGACTGCCAAATGTTTACCAGAGTGGCTGTACCATTTTTCATCTCTACCAGCAATGTGTGAGTGATCCAGTTTTCCTTCATTTTGTCAGTATTTGGTGGAGTTATTTTTTATTTTAACCATTCAGTTAGGTATGATTGGTGATTTGTGTCTACTTGCTTTTATATCATTGATTTTCTATATATTTTTTGTCTTTGATTTCATTGATTTCTGCCCTTGTCTTTATTATTTCCTTTGTTATGCTTGTTTTGGGTTTGTTTTCTTTTGCTAGTTTTTTGAAGTAAGAATTTATGTTATTGATCTGAGACCTTTCTTCTTTTCTAATATAATCATTTAGTGCTATAAATTTCCCTTTGGAACTGTTTTAGCTGCATTACCCATATTTTGATGTGTTGTATTTTGATATGTTGTATTTTTATTCAGTTTTATGCATTTTTAAGAATTTCCTTTGAGATTCTTTAAAATTTATTTTATTGAAGTATAGTTGATTTGCAATACTGTGTTAGTTTCTGATATACAGCAAAGCAATTCAGATATATATATATGTATATGTATGTATATATATATATATATATATGTAAATATTTGCATCTGTTAATCCCAAACTCTCATTCCACCCTACCCCCAACCCCTTCCTCTTGGCAACCACTCTGTTCTCTATGTCTGTGAGTCTCTTTCTGTTTTGTAGATAAGTTCATTTGTGTCATATTTTAGATTCTGCATATAAAGGATATCATATATATTTGTCCTTCTCTTTCTGACTTACTTCACTTAGTGTGATCATTTCTAGGTTCATCCAAGTTGCTGCAAATGGCATTATTTCATTCTTTTTTATGGCTGAGTGGTATTCCATTGTGTATATATACTACATCTTCTTTATCCATTCATCTGTTCATGGACATTTAGGTGTTTCCGTGTCTTCGTTATTGTGAATAGTGCTGCTATGAACATATGGGTGCATGTATTCTTTCATATTATAGTTTCGTCTGGATATATGCCCAGCAGTGTGATTTCTGGATCATATGGAAACTCTACTTTTAGTTTTTTAAGGAACCTCTCCCTATTGTTTTCCATAGTGGCTGAACTAATTTACATTCCCACTAACAGTGTAGGAGGGTTCCCTTTTCAACCTTTGAGTTTCTTTTATTTGACCCATGGATTATCTAGAAGTGTGTTATTGAATTTCCAAGAGTTTAGAGATTTTCCTGATGTCTTTTTGCTATTAATTTTTCCATTTCATTCAGAAAACTTTATTTGAATTCAATATTTTAAAATTTGTTAAGATTTGTTTTATGAACAGTGACATGGTCTATCTCAGTGAATGTTTCATAACTACTTGGGGAAAATACGTATTCTGCTGTTGTTGGGTGAAGTGTTCTCTATATGTCCACAAGATCTTATTGGTTAACTGTGTTGTACAGTTCTATATCCTGGCTGATTTTCTCTCTAGTAGTTCTGTCATTTACAGGAAGAGAGATGTAAAATCCCTAATCTCCATTTAGCATAATATACATTTTGCTTCTTTACTTATTCATCTGTTATTTTGCCCCCAGAGACGGTCAGCTTCATGAGGGCAGGAATTTGTGTCTATTTCATTCACTCTGTGTCATTTAACAGGCAGTATGCTGAAACCAGTATACTCTGTACTAAAAGAGCATTAATGCTTACTGCATCTTTGCTTGAGAGAATGTCTCTCATTCAGCTTGGGCTTAGGGCCCAGAACAAACACTAGCTTTGGGTAGGTGTTTAGTAATGTCTGTGGAATGAATAAATGCATTTTCTTGATGATCCATTCCCAGATATTGGGAGGCCTATCAGACATGTTTCTGAAACAGCTTTGAGGATGGAGAGCTTTGATTGGCCCCTGCAAGGTTGGCGTCCTTGCTTGGGAAGCTCTCTGGAAAAGTGGCCATGGCAGGCAGCTTCCCCAAAAGGCAGCAGCTGGCACTTGAGATCTGTCTCTTCTTTTGCTTTGCAAAGTTTTCATGGCACAGCTGAGAATGTTCACAGAATATTACCCAATGTTGTCTAATTACATTTTAAAATTTTGTTCAATTATATTTTAGAGCTTTAGCATATCATTATGTAGCAATTTGGTTGGTTAGGGGTGAATGGTTGCCGATGATGATTTTGGTCACTTGTATGTGTGTAATAGTTCTTCAGCATGTGCCAAAGAAAGATTTCAGGGAGTTGAAGGAGCAAAAATTTTTTTTTCCTCTTAGAAAACAAAATACTTTACTGTTAGAAGACGCTAAGAGTATCAGGATAGCAAGAAAAGATTAGCATATGGATAGAAATCAGGCATTCACATCAGACAGACTGGGTTCAAATTCTAGCCCTGTTGCTCAGTAGTTATGCAAACATTAGTTAGTCAGGTGATCTCTCTTTGCTCAATTCCTACTTCTATAAAATTATTTGATATGTTACAGTACATAAGAATTGAATGAGTTTAAAATATCTAAAATGGAACCTGTGATAAATTATAAACTCATCTAAATATTAATTTATTTCATTCCTACCCTATTTTTGACATGTGGAAACAAAGAACTCTCTCCATCTCCCAGAACATTTACACTCTGTGTCCATGTTATAATTTGACATTGTTCATGGTCAAACATATTATGGGATACAGAGAATCTGGCATCAACAACAATTAATGGATTTTCAAACACTTCTGATGAGAATGAACATGGAAGGGAATGAAGAAAGTAAGCTAAATGTGGGCATATATCCCTGTAAAAGTAGAATAAGTAGTTACAATAGACTATCCTTATTTCCATTTTCTATTACAAGTAGGATATGACCTCAGAATGATCTGTGTCTACTGATTACATGTTTCCCATTCAGTTTTCATTATCATATTTCAAGTACCCTTAAAACAAAGTCTGTGTCATACCTATAGTTTCACATTTCCTAGAACATAAAAAGAACTCACTGGATTTTATAGGTAACATTTCCACTTATTTTCATCTTTTGTAGTGCACCAGAGTGTTTTTTGGAACTTCTAGATGAAGGAAAGAAAGGTTGCCCTGTTAAGTAAACTAAAATATCAATCCATAATTAACCAAGATGAACATATATAATTCTTTATATGAGTCAAAATTGCTCCTAGGAACCATAACCTGATTGAAGGCTAAGCTGTCCAAAGATGTCATTAAAATTGTGAGTCATACAGCACCTTTATTTTGACTACATGATTATGAATCAACACTGATTATAGTTTATTTTCCTCTATGGCATGCTACAAGAACAGTGTGCTGTCTGGGAGATCCAATGGGTTTGATACTCTTGGAAATTTTATTTCTTATTTAGAAATGATAAAGTTTGCTCTTAATCTTGTAATCTTTGTTATTGTGCTGTGCTCTTGAGGTACAGACAAAATTAGGTTTCTGGGTCTTTAAGGCTAAGGACTAGGTTATTGCCTAATTCAATTTATTTGGGAAGTCCACTCTGGGAGGCCTCTAGTGAGGAGATATGCTCTGATGAGTAATACTCTAAGCTCATCACTGGCTCTTCTTTTCCTACTTGAAACATGCTTACAAAGCAACTTACTTAGAAATTCTTTACACGTTTGAAGAGACAATATGAGTAAAAAAACTAACTAATTAAAAAAGTAAAAGTGTTTCAGATCTGGAAGTGACATCATATTCTCTTTTATATATACCAATGAAAATACTGTAAAGTCTGCGGTTTAGAAGAATACTAAGGTTAACTCAGGAGTCCTCTTTATCTCTAGCAGATTATCATTAAGCCTCTGACTGAAGCTGATTATTGCATGAAGTAGACTCTTTATTAAAAAAATTATGTTAAATTTATACATAGTGAAATACATATATCTGAAGCTACAATTAGTGAGGGTTTTCTTGGTATTTATTACCTTTATTTTTAATACAATTTGTTCAATTATGCTTATATACTTTATTTTTTATTGGAGTATAATTGCTTTACAATGTTGTGTTAGTTTCTGCTGTACAATGAAATGAATCAGCTGTATGTATACATATATCCCCTCCATCTTGGATCTCCCTCTCACCACCCCCATCCCAACCATCTATGTTGTCACAGACCACTGAGCTGAGCTTCCTGTGCTTTATATCATGTTCCCACTAGCTATCTGTTTCATGCATGTAGTATATATATGTCAATCCTAATCTCCCAATTAGTCACACCCTCCCCTTCTCCCCCTGTGTCCACATGTCTGTTCTCTATGTCTGCGTCTCTATTCCTTCCCTGGAAATAGGTTGATATGCACCATTTTTCTAGATTCCACATATAGGCGTTAATATACAATATTGTTTTTCTCTTTCTGGCTTACTTCACTCTGTATGGCAGACTCTAGATCCATCCACATCTCTACAAATGACCCAATTTCCTTCCATTTCATAGTTGAGTAATATTCCACCGTATATATTACCACATATTCTTTATCCATTCATCTGTCTTTGGACATTTAGGTTTTTTCCATGTCCTGGCTATTGTAAATAGTGCTGCAATAAACATTGGGGGTACATGTGTCCTTTTGAATTCTGGTTTTCCCAGGGTATATGCCCAGTAGTGGGATTGCTGGGTCATATGGTAGTACTATTTTTATTTTTTTTCTTTGCTTTTTTATATTGCAGGTTCTTATTAGTCATCAATTTTATACACATCAGTGTATACATGTCAATCCCAATCGCTCAGTTCAGCACACCACCATCACCACCCCACCATGGATTTCCCTCCTTGGTGTCCATATGTTTTGTTCTCTACATCTGTGTCTCAACTTCTGCCCTGCAAACCAGTTCATCTGTATCATTTTTCTAGGTTCCACATACAGCATTAATATACGATATTTGTTTTTCTCTTTCTGACTTACTTCATTCTGTATGACAGTCTCTAGATCCATCCATGTCTCAACAAATGATTCAATTTCATTCTTTTTTATATTACCCAGGTGAAAATAAGGCTGAGTAATAGAAAAAAGGCTGGGTAATATTCCATTGTATATATGTAACACAACTTCTTTATCCATTCATCTGTAGATGGGCATTTAGGTTGCTTCCATGATCTGGCTATTGTAAATAGTGCTACAATGAACATTGTGATGCATGTGTCTTTATGAATTATGGTTTTCTCTGGGTATATGGCCAGTAGTGGGATTGTTGGATGATATGGTAATTCTATTTTATAATTTAAGGAACCTCCATACTATTCTCCATAGTGGCTGTATCAATTTACATTCCCACAAACAGTGTAAGAGGGTTCCCTTTTTTCCACACACTATCCAGCATTTGTTGTGTGTAGATTTTCTGGTGATGCCCATTCTAACAGGTGTGAGGTGATACCTCATTGTAGTTTTGATTTGCATTTCTCTAATAATTAGTGACATTGAGAAGCTTTTCATGTGCTTTGTGAGCTGCTTATGAACTTGGGAGATTAATCCTTGGTCAGTTGCTTCATTTGAAAATATTTTCTCCCATTTTGAGTGTTGTCTTTTCCTCTTGTTTATGGTTTCCTTTGCTGTGCAAAAGCATTTAAGTTACATTAGGTCCCATTTGTTTATTTCTGTTTTTATTTCTATTACTCTAGGAGGTGGATCAAAAAAGATCTTGCTGTGATTTATGTCAAAGAGTGTTCTTCCTATGTTTTCCTCTAAGAGTTTTATAGTGTCTGGTCTTACATTTAGGTCTGGAATCCATTTTGAGTTTATTTTTGTGTATGGTGTTAGGGAGTGTTCTAATTTCATTCTTTTACATGTAGCTGTCCAGTTTTCCCAGCACCACTTATTGAAGAGACTATCTTTTCTCCATTGTATATCTTTGCCTCCTTTGTCATAGATTAGTTGACCATAGGTGCATGGGTTAAACTCTGGGCTTGCTATCTTGTTCCATTGATCTGTGTTTCAGTTTTTGTGCCAGTACCATATTGTCTTGATTACTGTAGCTTTGTAGCATAGTCTGAAGTGAGGGAGTCTGATTCCTCCAGCTCCATCTTTTCCCTCAAGACTGCTTTGGCTATTCGGGGTCTTTTGTGTCTCCATACAAATTTTGAGATGATTTGTTCTAGTTCTGTAAAAAATGCCATTGGTAACTTGATAGGGATACATTGAATCTGTAGATTGCTTTGAGTAGTATAGTCATTTTCACAATATTGATTCCTCCAATCCAAGAACATAGTATATCTCTCCATCTGTTGGTATCATCTTTAATTACTTTCATCAGTGTCTTATAGTTTTCTGCATACAGGTCTTTTGTTTCCCTAGATAGGTTTATTCCTAAGTATTTTATTCTTTTTGTTGTAATGGTAAATGGGAGTGTTTCCTTAATTTATCTTCCAGATTTTTCATCATTAGTGTATAGGAACGCAAGATATTTCTGTGCATTAATTTTGTATCCTGCAACTTTACCAAATTCATTGATTAGCTCTAGTAGTTTTCTGGTGGCATTTTTGGGATTCTCTAAGTATAATATCTTGTCATCTGCAAACAGTTACAGTTTTGCTTCTTCTTTTCCAATTTGTATTCCTTTTATTTCTTTTTCTTCTCTGATTGCCATGGGTAAGACTTCCAAAACCCAAGACTTTGGGTTTTGTTTGTTCTTCTTTCTCTTGTTCCTTTAGGTGCAAAGTTAGATTGTTTACTTGAGATTTTTCTTGTTTCTTGAGGTAGACTTGTATAGCTATAAACTTCCCTCTCAGAACTGCTTTTGCTGCATCCCATAGGTTTTGAATCATCATGTTTTCATTGTCTTTTGTCTCTAGGTATGTTTTGATTTCCTCTTTGATTTCTTCAGTGATCTCTTGGTTATTTAGTAGCATATTGTTTAACCTCCATGTGTTCATGTTTTTTACTTTTTTTCCCTTGTAATTCATATCTAATCTCATAGTGTTGTGGTCAGAAAACATGCTTGATATGATTTCAATTTTCTCAAATTTACTGAGGCTTGATTTGTGACCCAAGATGTGATCTATCCTGGAGAATGTTCTGTGCACACTTGAGAAGAAAGTGTAATCTGCTGTTTTTGGATAGAATATCCTATAAATATCAATTAAATCTACCTGGTCTATTGTGTCATTTAAAGCTTCTGTTTCCTTATTTATTTTCATTTTGGATGATCTGTCCATTGGTGTTAAGGAGGTGTTAAAGTCCCCCATTATTTTTGTGTTACTGTCGATTTCCTCTTTTATAGCTGTTAGCAGTTGCCTTATGTATTGAGGTGCTCTTATGTTGGGTGCATATATATTTATAATTGTTATATCTGCTTCTTGGATTGATCCCTTGATTATTATGTGGTGTCCTTCCTTGTCTCTTGTAACATTTTTTATTTGAAAGTCTATTTTATCTGATATGAGTATAGCTACTCCAGCTTTCTCTTGATTTCCATTTGCATGGATTATCTTTTTCCATCCCCTCACTGTCAGTCTGTATGTGTACCTAGGTCTGAAATGGGCCTCTTGTAGACAGCGTATATATGGGTCTTGTTTGTGTATCCATTCAGCAAGCCTGTGTCTTTTGGTTGGAACATTTAATACATTCACGTTTAAGGTGATCATTGATATGTATGTTCCTATGACCATTTTCTTAATTTGTTTGGGTTTGTTTTTGTAGATCCTTTTCTTCTCTTGTGTTTCCCACTTAGAGAAGTTCCTTTAGCATTTGTTGTAGAGCTGCTTTGGTGGTGCTGAATTCTCTTAGCTTTTGCTTGTCTGTCAAGCTTTTGATTTCTCCATCGAATCTGAATGAGATCCTTTCCACGTAGAGTAATCTTGGTTGTAGGTTCTTCCCTTTCATCATTTTAAGTATATCATGCCACCCCCTTCTGGCTTGTAGAGTTTCTGCTGAGAAATCAGCTGTTAAGCTTATGGAAGTTCCCTTGTATGTTATTTGCCTTTTTTCCCTTGCTGCTTTCAATAATTTTTCTTTGTCTTCAATTTTTGCCGATTTGATTACTATGTGTCTCAGTGTGTTTCTCCTTGGGCTTATCCTGCATGGGATTTGCTGTGCTTTCTGGACTTGGGTGGCTATTTCCTTTCCCATGATAGGGAAATTTTTGACTATAATCTCTTCAAATATTTTCTTGGGTCCTTTCTCTCTCTCTTCTCCTTCTGGGACCCCTATAATGCGAATGTTGTTGCATTTAATGTTGTTCCAGAGGCCTGTAAGGCTGTCTTCATTTCTTTTCATTCTTTTTTCTCTATTCTGTGCCATGGCAGTGAATTCCACCATTCTGTCTTCCAGGTCACATATCCGTTCTTCTGCCTCAGTTATTCTGCTATTGATTCCTTCTAGTGTAGTTTTCATTTCAGTTATTGTATTGTTCATCTCTGTTTGTTTGTCCTTTAATTCTTCTATGTCTTTGTTAAACATTTCTTGCATCTTCTTGATCTTTGCATCCATTTTTTTTCTGAGGTCCTGGATCATCTTCACTATCATTTTTCTGAATTCTTTTTCTGGAAGGTTGCCTATCTCTACTTCATTTAGTTGTTTTTCTGGTGTTTTATCTTGTTCCTTCATCTGGTACATAGCCCTCTCCCTTTTCATCTTGTCTATCTTTCTGTGAATGTGGTTTTTGTTCCACAGTGTGCAGGATTCTAGTTCTTCTTGCTTCTGGTAATTCTATTTTTAGTTTTTTAGGAGCCTCCATACTGTTCTCCATAGTGGCTGTATCAATTTACATTCCCATTGTAAGAGGGTTAACTTTTCTCCACACCCTCTCTGGCATTTATTGTTTGTTGATTTTTTTATTGTTTGTAGATTTTTGATGATTGCCATCCTGACCAGTGTGAGGTGATACCTTACAGTAGTTTTGATTTTTATTTCTAGTGTTTATACCTGTATAACCGTTACTCCAAACAGAAGATGGACCGTTACCTCATTTTTCAAACAGATGTGATAACTGGAAATTTGTTTATGTTGAAGTATAATCTGACTCTTTGAAACTTCTTCATGCTCATCCTATTTCTGTCCTCTGGAGTGTGCACATTCAACCTGATTTCTCTTTCCCTTGGCAGTCTTCAAGTATTTGAAAATTGAATATGAGAAAACAAATTCTTCAGAACTTAATAAGAATCATGTGTTCTGACACTATTCCAGAACATACTTCAGTTTATTTATTTATTTAGGAAGTCTGGTAAAGTGGAGCCTACTGCTTTCTGTGTATTAATTGTGTGATCTTGGGAAAGTTTCTGTGCCGCTGTAAGCTACAGTGTCCTCACCTATAAAATGAGGACAATACCTACCCTATGGGTTTGCTGAAAGAATAAAATGATTCATGTATTATATGCTTAACATATTTCCCAGTCCTTAGTAAGGTATACAGTAGAAAGTTGTAGATACAATTTTAGGCAAAGTAAATTTGAGCATTCTCAAAAAGTCCTTGGAAAAACTTGTTTCTAATTCTGTCTCCTTTTTTGAAAGGTATTAAAGAGTATAATGTAGGAGACCTTCAAGATGGCAGAGGAATAAGACGTGCAGATCACCTTTCTCCCCTAAAATACATCAGAAATACATCTACATGTGAAACAATTCCTACAGAACACCTACTGAATGCTGGCAGAAGACCTCAGACTTCCCAAAAGGCAAGAAACTCCCCACATAGCAGAGTACAGCAAAAGAAAAAAGAACAAACAAAGACAAAAGAATAAGGATGGGACCTGGACCTCTGGGAGGGACTGTGAAGGAATAAAAGTTTCCACTTTTCTTCCACACTAGGAAGCCTCTTCACTGGTGGAGACGGGTGGTGGGGGTGGGGGAGTGGGGGAAGCATCAGAGCCATGGAGGAGATCGCAAGTGTGCAGAGGGCAAAGTGGAGAGATTGCTGCACAGGGAATCAGTGCTGACCAGCACTCACCAGCTTGAGAGGCTTGTCTGCTCACCCACCAAGATGGGTGGGGGCTAGGAGCTGAGGCTCCAGCTTTGGAGGTCAGATCCCAGGGAGAGGGCTAGGGTTGGCTGCATGAACACAGACTGAAGGGGGCTAGTGTGCCACAGCTATCAGGGAGGGAGTCCGGGAAAAGTCTGGAAGTGCCTAAGAGGAAAGAGACCATTGTTTCAGGGTGTGCAAAGGAAGGGAATTCAGAGCACTGTCTAAATGAGCTCCAGAGAAGGGTGTGAGCCAGGGCTATCAGCCTAGACACCAGAGATGGGCATGAAATGCTAAGGCTGCTGCTGCAGCCACCAAGAAGCCTATGTGCAAGCACAGGTCAATATCCACACCTCCTCTCCTGGGCCCTGTGCAGCCTACCACTGCTAGGGTCCCATGATCCAGGAACAACTTCCCCGGGAGAACACACGGCATGACTCAGGCTGTTGCAATGTGACTCTGGGATCCCTTTATAGCAATTTCTCCCTCCAGCAAAGGAATGAATCTAGGGTCAGAGGTTACTCGTAGTTGTCATGTCTCTTTAGCCTCTTTTAACCTGAAACATTTCCACAGCTTTTCTTTTTCTTTTATGACATTGATATATTTAGTCTTTCCTCTGTCTTTTAAAAAGTATGTCCCTCACATTATGCTTGTCTGGTGTTTCCTCTAGTCACGGTTGGGTTAAGATTATATTGCCTTGACTAGAATACCACACAGATGATGTGTTTTTCTCAAGGTATCACATCTGGAGGCACATTATGTCCATCTGTTCCTCATTGGTCATGTTAATTTTGATCACCCAGTGAAGTGTTGCCCGAGTTCTCCACTGTATATTACTGTTTATTTTTCTCCTTTGCAACTAATAAGCAGTTTGTAGAGACATGCAAATGTACTGTTTCTCATGAAGTTTCCCCTTGAATTAATATGTATTGATAATTTTTGCCTGATCCAGTCTTTATTACAACTGCAAAATAATGATTTTTCCACTCTAGCACTAGTATTCCTTACACATTTACCAGTTGGCCCTCACCATTCTACTGTAAGCAGTTATTTAATTATTTACCTAATTATTACCTTTATAGGCTCATGAATTCCTCTTATTTTCAATTGTTTACAATTTATCACTGAACTTAATTATTTTGAAGGTGAAATTGTTCCAGATTTGACCAGTGGGAGCTCCTTCAAGCTGGCTATAGTAACCCTTTGTATCCTTGTGATATCCACCCCTTCTCCCTACCCCCTGTTTTTGAGCACTTCCTTACTTCCTAGTATAACAAATCAAACCAATTATTTAAGATCTACTTCAAATATCATCTTTTTCAGGGCAACCTCCAAGACTGACTCTGCCCCCAAAGATAATTTTATTTTTCAGTGCATTGATGTATAGATTGCACTGAATTCTCTTATTCCTGCTTACCCTTAGAAGTAATTTCTTTTTTTAAAAGAATAAACCATGTTCATCCAATTGAATAAAATGGAAAAGTAATATTTAACAATCAAATATCACTTATTACACTTATTTTTAAGCAAAACAACCACACACACACAATTTGCTACCTTCTGGCAAAATTCGAAACCAAAAATTTCCAGGAAGAGCACAGCAAATTGGTAAAGTGTAAAGCAGCCCTGGATTTTTTTTTTGGGGGGGGGCAGAGGGAGGCTATAATTGCTTTACAATGTTGTGTTAGTTTCCTTCTGACTTACTTCACTCTGTATGACAGTCTCTATGTCCATCCACATCTCTAAAAATGACCCACTTTCATTCCTTTTAATGGCTGATTAATATTCCATTGTATATATATATCACATCTTCTTTATCCACTCATCTGTCGATGGACATTTAGGTTGCTTGCATTCCTGGCTATTGTAAATAGTGCTGCAATGAACATTGAGCTGCCTGTGTCTTTTTGAATTATGGTTTCCTCAGGGTATATGCCCAGTAGTGGGATTGCTGGGTCATATGGTAGTTCTATTTTTATTTTCTTCCCAAGTTCGGTGATTTTATTTTTTAAACTAATTTTTATTGGAGTATAGTTGCTTTACAATGTTGTGTTAGTTTCTACTGTACATCAAAATGAATAATCTATACATATATATATATCTCCTCTTTTTGGATTTCTTTCGCATTTAGGTCACCGCAGTGCATTAAGTACAGTGCCCTGGGCTATACAGAAGGTTCTCATTAGTTGTCTATTTCATACATAGTATCAGTAGTTTATATGTGTCAATCCCAATCTCCCAATTCTTCCGACCCTCTCTTGCTTTCTTGGTATCAGTACATTTTTTCTCTACCTCTGTGTCTCTATCTCTGCTTTGCAAATAAGATCATCTATACCACTTTTCTAGGTTCCACATATATGTGTTAATATATGATATTTGTTTTTTTCTTTCTGACTTACTTCACTCTGTATGACAGACTCTAGGTAGATACACTTCATGACAAATAACTAAATTTCATTTCTTTTCATGGCTGAATAATATTCCATTGTATATATGTACCACATCTTCTTTATCAGTTCCTCTGTTGATGGACATTTAGGTGGCTTCCATGTCCTGGCTATTGTAAATAGAGCTGCTATGAACACTGGGGTGCATGTGCCTTTTTGAATTCTCTGGGTATACACCCAGTAATTGGATTGATGGGTCATATGGTTGTTCTATTTTTAGTTTTTGAAGGAACATCCATTCTGATTTCCATAGTGCCTGTATCAATTTACATTCCCACCAACACTGCAAGAGGGTTCCCTTTTCTCCACACCTTTTCCAGCATTTATTGTTTGTAGATTTTTTTAATGATGGCCATTCTGACAAATGTGAGGTGATACTTCATTGTAGTTTTGATTTGCATTTCTCTAATAGTGATGTTGAGCATCTTTTCATGTGTTTGTTGGCCATTTGTATATCTTTGCAGAAACATCTATTTAGGTCTTCTGCCCTTTTTTGGATTGGGTTGTTTGTTTTTTTGATACTGAGCTGCATGAGCTGCTTGTATATTTTGGAGATTAATTCTTTGCCAGTTGCTTCATTTACAAATATTTTCTGCCGTTCTGAGCGTTTTCTTTTCACCTTGTTTATGGCTTCCTTTGTTGTGCAAAAGCTTTTAATTTTAATTAGGTCCCATTTGTTTATTTTTGTTTTTTATTTTCATTCCTCTAGTAAGTGGGTCAAAAAAGATCTTGCTGTGATTTATGTCAAAGTGTGTTCTGCCTAAATTTTCCTCTAAGAGTTTTATAGTGTCTGGCCTTAAAATTAGGCCTTTAATCCATATTGAATTTACTTTTGTGTATAGTGTTAGGCAGTGTTCTAATTTCATTCTTTTACATGTAGCTGTCCAGTTTTCCCTGAACCAGTTATTGAAGAGCCTGTCTTTCCTCCATTGTATATTTTTGCCTCCTTTGTCATAGATTAAGTGACTGTAGGTGTGTGAGGTTATCTCTGGGCTTTCTATCCTGATCTATATTTCTGTCTTTGTGCCAGAACAATACTGTTGATTACTGTAGCTTTGTAGTATAGTCTGAAGTCAGGGAGCCTGATTCCTCCAGCTCTGTTTTTCTTTCTCAAGATTGCTTTGTCTGTTTGGGGTCTTTTGTATTTCCATACAAATTGTAAAATGTTTTGTTCTATTTCTGTGAAAAATGCCACGGGTAATTTGATAGGGATTGCATTTAATTTGTAGATTGCTTTAGGTAGTATAGTCATTTTCACAATATTGATTCTTCTAATCCAAGAACATGGTATGTCTCTCCATCTCTTTGTGTCATCTTTGATTTCTTTCATCAGTATCTTATAGTTTTCTGAGTATAGGTCTTTTGTCTCCTTAGGTAGGTTTATTCCTAAGTATTTTATTCCTTTTCTTACAATGGTAAATAGGATTGTTTCCTTAATTTCTCTTTCTGATATTTTGTTGTTGGTGTATGGGAATGCAAGTGATTTCTGTGTATTAATTTTTTATCCTGCTACTTTACTAAATTCATTGATTAGCTCTAGTAGTTTTCTGGTGGCATCATTAAGATTTTCTATGTATAGTATCATGTCATCTGCCAACAGTGATAGTTTTACTTCTTTTCCAATTTGGATTCTTTTTATTTCTTTTTCATCTCTTGTTGCCCTGGCTAGGGCTTCCAAAAGTATGTTGAATTACAGTGGCAAGAATGGATATCCTTGTTTTGCTGCTGATCTTGGAGGAAATGCTTTCAGTTTTTCACCATTGAGTATGATATTTGCTGGGGGTTTGTCATATATGGCCTTTTTTATGTTTAGGTAATTTCCCTCTATGCACACTTTCTGGAGAGATTTTATTATAAATCGGTGTTGAATTTTGTCAAAAGCTTTTTCTGTATCTATTGAGAGGACAATATGGTTTTTATTCTTTGATTTGTTAATATGGTGTATCACACACATCAATTTGCATATATTGAAGAATCGTTGCATCTGTGGGATAAAGCCCACTTGATCATGGGGTATGATCCTTTTAATGTGTTGTTGGATTCTCTTTGCTAGTATTTTGTTGAGGATTTTTGCATCTAAGTTCATCAGTGATATTGGTCTATAATTATTTTTTTTGTGATATCTTTGTCTGGTTTTGGTACCAGGGTGATGGTGGCCTTGTAGAATGAATTTTGGAGTGTTCCTTCTTCTGACATTTTTTGAAATAGTTTCTGAAGGATGGGCGTTAACTCTTCTCTAAATGTTTGGTAGAATTCAACTGTGAAGTCACCTGGTCCTGGACTTTTGTTTGCTGGGAGATTTTTAGTCACCGTTTCAATTCCATCACTTGTGGTTGATCTGTTTGTATTTTCTATTTCTTCCTGGTTTAGTCTTGGAAGGTTATACCTTTCCAAGAATTTGTCCATTTCTTCCAGGTTGTCCATTCTACTGGCATACAGTTGCTTGTAGTAGTCTCTCATGATCTTCTGTATTTTTGCAGTGTCTGTTGTAATTTCTCCTTTTTCATTTCTAATTTTATTGATTTGACTTCTCTCCCTTTTTTAATTCTTGTTGAGTCTAGCTAGCTAAAGGTGTATCAATTTTGTTTATCTTCTCAAAGAACCAGCTTTTAGTTTCATTGATTTTTGCTCTTGTTCCCTTCTTTTTTATTTCATTTATTTCTGCTCTGATTTTTATGGTTTCTTTCCTTCTACTAACTTAGGTTTTGTTTGTTCTTCTTTCTCTAGTTGCTTTAGATGTAAGGGTAGTTTGTTTAATTGAGGTTTTTTGAGGTATTATTGTATTGCTATAAACTTCTCTCTTAGAACTGCTTTTGCTGCATCCCATAGATTTTGGGTTATCGTGTTTTCACTGTCATTTGTTTCTAGTTATTTTTTGATTTCCTCTTTGAGTTCTTCAGTGATCTCTTGGTTATTTAGTAATGTATTGTTTAGTCTCCATATATTTGTGTTTTTTACAGTTTTTTTCCTCTAACTGATTTCTAATCTCATAGTATTGTGGTAGAAAATGATGCTTCATACTATTTCAATTTTCTTAAATTTGCCAAATTTGATTTGTGACCCAAGCTGTGATTTATCCTGGAGAATGTTCCATGAGCACTTGAGAAGAAAGTGTACTCTGCTGCTTTTGGCTAGAATGTCCTATAAATAACAATTAAGTCTATCTGGTGTATTGTGTCATTTAAAGCTTTTGTTTCCTTATTAATTTTCTGTCTGGATGATCTGTTCACTGTTCTAAGTGAGGTGTTAAAGTCCCCCACTATTATTGTGTTACTGTTGATTTCCCCTTTTATGGCTGTTAGCATTTGCCTTATGTATTGAGGTGCTTCTATATTGGGTGTATAAATATTTACAATTGTTACATATTTTTCTTGGATTGATCCCTTGATCATTATGTAGTGTCCTTCTTTGTCTCTTGTAACAGTCTTTATTTTAAAGTCTACATTATGTGATATAAGTATTGCTACTCCTGCTCTCTTGTGATTTTTCCATTTGCATGGAATATCTTTTTCTATCCCTTCACTTTCAGTCTGTATGTGTTGCTAGGTCTGAAGTGGGTCTCTTATAAACAGCATATATATGGCTCTTGTTTTAGTATCCATTCAGCTAGTCTGTGTCTTTTGGTTGGATCATTTTATCCATTTAAATTTAAGGTAATTATCTACATGTATGTTCCTATTACCATTTTCTTACTTGTTTTGGGTTTGTTCCTGTAGGCCTTTTTCTTCTCTTGTGTTTCCTTCCTAGAGAAGTTCCTTTAGCATTTGTTGTAGAGCTGGTTTGTTGGTGCTGAATTCTCTTAACTTTTGCTTGTCTGTAAAGCTTTTGATTTCTCCATTGAACCTGAATGAGATCCTTGCTGCGTAGAGTAATGTTGGTTGTAAGTTTTTCCCTTTCATTACTTTAAATATATCCTGTTACTCTCTTCTGGCCTGTAGAGTTTCTGCTGAAAAATCAGCTGATAACCTTATGAGGATTCTCTTGTAGGTTATGTGCTGCTTTTCTCCTGTTGCTTTTAACATTTTTCTTTGTATTTAATTTTTGTTAGTTTGATTAGTATGTGTCTTGGCATGTTTCTCCTTGGGTTTATCCTGTGTGGTACTCTCTGTGCTTCCTGGACTTAGGTGGCTATTTCTTTTCCCACGTTTGATAAGTTTTCAACTATAATCTCTTAAATATTTTCTCAGACACTTTCTCTTTCTCTTCTTCTGTGACCCCTATAATTTGAATGTTATTGCATTTATAGTTGTCCCAGAGGTCTCTGAGACTGTCTTAATTTCTCTTCATTCTTTTTTCTGCATTCTGCTCCTTGGCAGTTATTTCCACCATTATATCTTCCAACTCAATTATCTGTTCTTCTGCCTCAGTTATTCTGCTATTGATTCCTTTTAGTGTATTTTTTATTTTGGTTATTTTGCTGTTCATCACTGGTTTTTTGTTCTTTAGTTATTCTAGGACCTTGTTAAACACTTCTTATATCTTCTTGATCTGTGTTTCCATTCTATTTGTGAGGTTTTTGATCATCTTTGCTATCATTACTTAGAATTCTTTTTCAGGTAGGTTGCCTATTTCCCCTTCATTTATTTTGATCTTGTAGGCTTTTACCTTGCTCCCTCATTTTGACATATTTTTTTGTCTTCTCATTTTTTTTGATGAGTGGGTCTGTGTTCTTGTCTTGCTGGTTGTTTGGCCTAAGGTGTCCAGAACTGGAATTTGCAGGCAGTTGGTTGGAGCCAGGTCTTGGTGCCAAGGGGAGGACCTCCAGGGGAGCTCACACCAATTAATATTCCCTGGGGCCTGAATTTCTCTGTTAGCCCAGCAGCTTGGCCTCAGTGCTCCCACCACAGGAGCTTAGGCTCGACCCCCAGCCTAAGAACCAAGATCCCACAAGCCATGTGGCACAACATAAACAAACAAACAAAAAAAACGAAACAACAAGCAGAAAGAGCAGAACAATAACAAAGAAGAAAAAGTAAAATATAATTAGAAAAATTAAAAATATATTAGGAAAAATAAAAATGAAACAACAAAACAGAACCACAGCAGCAAAATAAATAAATAAATAAATAAATAAATAAACAAGAAATAAAATAAAAACTAAGAAAAAATAATAAAAACTAAGAAAATAAAATTAAAATATAAGAATAAAAACAATACAAAATTAAAAAAAATAAAAACTTCCCTGGTACCTCTGCTATCAGTGTCTTTGCACCCACAGTGAGCTACAGCCAATCCCCACCTCCCCAGCAGGTCCTCCAAGACCTCTAGGTAGGTCTCTGGACCTGCTGTGTAAGCTGCACCACTTACCAGTGTCTGTTCCTGAAGCTAGCCTGGAGCACACATGTCCATGCAGGCCAACTGGGGTGCAGGCCTTCACAGGCACAGCTGAAGGAGGCTTTGGAGGGGGGTGGTGCTTGGCCCACCTGGGCCTGCGAGGCCAGAGGAGGCCTTGTCAGTGGTGGCACTTGGGCTGCCAGGACCCACGTGTCCCTTGGAGGTTTTGGCAGGGCTGGGGTTCAGGCCTGTGACCCGCTTGACTGGAGGAAGATTTGTCAGTGTGGTGTGCAGACTGTTGGGACCTGTGCAGCCCATGGAGGTCTTGGGGGTCCTTTTGAGGGGGCTCAGGACCAGGACCCTAGCAGGTTTGCTGGAGCCCAAGTGGGCAGGGGAGACCCTGGCCACTTTTCTCTCCAATCCCCCAATAACCCAAGGCCCACCTCCATCCTGCTGATCCCCACCATGAATGGGCCTCCCTGAGTGTGAGAACCTCTTTTCTCCCTCTCCATCCTGCTGATCCCCACCATGAATGGGCCTCCCTGAGTGTGAGAACCTCTTTTCCCCCCCCCCCCCAGCACCCCCTCAGAGGTGCTGGTCCCATCCCGTCTCCACTTTTCTTCCAACCTCCTTCCCTCCTATGTCCTTCCTGGTCATGTGGGGATTCCTTCTGTCCCCTTAGGCGTCCAAGGTCCCCCACTGATGCCAGTAGGTGCTCTGTGAGAAATGCTCCAATGCACTCATGTTGTACTCGTGAGGAGATGCAAACTACACGTCCTCCTACTCCACCATCTTGACTCTACCCCCTAGAAGTAATTTCTAGTTGTTTTTTTTATTTGATTTATCTCTTAAAGAGATTGTGTTTCAAGGTGAGGATCTATGTTTTCTACCTAAAAAATAAGATCCCCCTTGGAAACTTAAACTGTTTTAGATATAAAATAGATGCCAAATAGTGATTTTTTTTTATAAAGAAAGGAAGAAAGGAAGGCAGGAAAGAAGGAAGAAAGGGAGGGAAGAAAGGAAGGAAACAGTCTAGAAAAGTGTTTCTATTTTATGTTTTTCAATTTATATGTTGATTGAAAGCAGAGCTATGTATTGGAGTGTAATTAGACTCCAAACAGTGGGAATTGGATGTGTCACTACACTAGTGATACAGAAAAAAGAAAAGTAAGAAATCAGTGACCTCATCAATGAATGTTTAATGATCTCAGTTGCCCAACTGACAGGATGATTTACTTTTTAGTCCTAATTTAAGGCAATTTATTGCATTATTATATTTTAGAAAATGTTCATTATTTGAGATGATAATATTTTTTTAAGTTAATATTTTTTTGGTGAAGATTTTCTTTGTTTTTATTAAAATTAATTTCTTGGATAGATTAAATGATTTAAAAAGTTATTGACTGTCTTGCTATGGGGTTTTGTGGTGGTGAACAAGTTTATGATCAGGAGGTGAATAGTAGAAGCTTTCATCCTTGATGTTGCTGCTTAAACTATTTCTCCCTGTTGGCCCGTGAACCTGCAGAGTTGAGATGAAATATATTTATGAGCATGACTCCCTTGCCTCGTGCCCCACTTTTATAGGCTGCATGAATTTATTCCATTCATCAAATTCAGCAAAACTTCCTAATCTAAGCTAGTCTAGGGAAATGTAGTGAACATCAGAGAATATTTATGTAATTAAATTTTCATTTTTTAAAAGTAGTAGTGTAACAATACCTCTTCAGAACACATTCATTGTGTTAAAGGCACTTGAAGACTTAATTTGCTAAAATAATTAACCTATTAATCATTTGTATGTTATTGGGTGTGTTTTTCATAGACTCAGGGCAGCGTCAGGCTGGATGTAATTGTGGTCTTGAAGTCAGACCTTCTCATCTTACAGGTAAGGGGTTTGGGACCAAGAGAGGTCAATGAGACCTCATTGGTGGGAGATTTGGTCAAAGAACCAGGTCTTCTGACTCTTGATTGAGTGTTCTGTCTTCTATACCTCAAAATACACCTACTGTGTTCTGCTTATTAAACTCATTCACCTCACTCACCCATCATACCCACCACCGGCTTAGCAAATCTTTCTAATTAGAGACAGCATGGAATCTTCAGCCCACTGTGAGCATTATCCTGAATTACAAATGTCTGAAGTCTAAATTTGTATGTTTTTACTGTAGTTCTTACTAAGCCAGTTTGATATTTAAGGTACTCTATGGCTGGATAGAGAATGAATTAATCAAATACTGAACCAGCTCTGTAGAAATTTTTGCATTCTATAAAGACTTCCACATTAATTTGTAATCTCTTCAGTTACATTGTTACATCACAATAAACACCCATATTTAGGGTCAGGCCAGTTATGCAAATTAACTCTTCTGTGATCACCTATTCCCCAACAATTTCATTCATTCAATAAATTTTGAGATTTTTAATGTGCTACACCAAGGGCTTACAACTGGGGATGTGAGGTAACTTGTAAGAACTGATCACATGCCTCACTGTGCTTGATAGATAATTGGAAACTAAAACCACCAAAGTGAAAAATTACGATAGAGGAAGAACATGGAACCATGAGAACATATGGTAGGATGACCTAACATTTCTGGGAAGTGAGGCTGAAATTGATACCTGAAGGATCATTAGGAGTAGCCCGATGAAGAGACAGAGAACAATCACTCTAAGTAAAGGGAGTAACATGTAGGAAAACTGGAGGCAAGAGAGAGCTCAGCAAAGACAGTAATGGCTGGAACAGAGAATAGAGTGAATCAGGGCAGATGAGACTCAAGAGCTGGCAGAGGGCCTTGAAAGCCATGTGGAGTTCTGACTTTATCCTAAGGCCCTGTATTAGAGTCTAATGACTTACTCATAAGCCAATGAAAGATTCATACCTCTCTTATGGGCACTTGTCTTATTATATTATAGTCATTGGTTTATAGGTATGCCTCCATGGTAGTCTCTACACTCCTTGAGAGAAAGGCTATTTCTTTTTCAGCTTTGTGTACTTAATGTCCAGCAGCATGCCTGACACTGACCAAGTGTATAGTGAATCATTGAAGCCTGAATGAATGATACAGTTAGTAATAAATAATTATCGCCATGCTCTCTGAACGCAGGCTTACTTTGTACATGTAGTTACGTTAGAGTTAAATGATTTCTCTAGAATAGGGAGGATGAATTTCTGAGATTTCTAGAATGATCTTCATAGGATATAGACTTTTTTCCTATATCCCTAAGAGAAAAGTATAAGAAGTTAAAGTTGGCTCATAGGTCATTAGGAGAATGCCGGCTGTGAGTACATGATGTCTTTGTTGTCTATGCCCCACAACAGTTTAATTTGGGGTCTAGATAAAAAACAGTGAAAGTGCTTCTTGCTTAAAGCATTTGTTGACAAAAGCCCTGTAGCCTTTGGATCATTCTTTACAGTGAGAAGTTGACATTCTAAAGACCACATCCATAGGTGACCCCACCGTTGCAGCCCCTCTGGTGCTCACTAAGCATTATTCAAGGTGTCCAAATTCAGGCACACTGGCTTGGGGTCAGCCCTGAATCATCTGATGGTTATTTATGTAGATTTGTTGGAGTTTAGCATAAAATCACCATAATATTTGGTGACTTTGTAAAATTCCCCTTTTCTTATTTTTAATCAGGGTTGAAAGCCACAATCTTATTAAACAGTTATTTTTGACAGTGGTGAGTGCCATTGTGATTGGTTTTGGTAATTATTAAATGAGTATTTTACTGATTTCTGCCCCTTTTCTTCAGGATAGGCAGTAGCAGCCTTCTCTTCTGTATTTATTACCATGGAAACTAAATCTAGGCTAACTGCTGCTTCAGAAATGTTCATTGGTCTGTGGGTTTCTTGGTGAGGCTCTTTGCTGATATTGCAATCCCTTATGATTCCTTTCCATTAACACTTTGTGTGTGTGTGCGTGTGCATGTGTGTGTGTGTGTGCGTGTGCGTGTGTGTGTGTGTGTGTGCTTCTTCACTTGAAGCAGTAGTTACTTTGATCTGAATCCATTTCTAAAAGTACTATATGGATTAGTTCCAACCTGGGCAGACCCCTGAGGCCATGTTGCCTGTTTGTATGTATGTGCATATGTGACTGTTGAAGAAATAATATAAGTGGAAACTGCTATGATTGCCTCCTGAGGTGTAAAATGTCAGGTTTTGGCATCTCTCCCCAGAAAGCCTGCTATTTTTCTTCTACAATTGGTCTTGATTGTGTGATGTGTGTTTGTGTGTGTGTGTGTGTGTGTGCATACAAGAAGGTATATTTATGTCAGACTATTTGTCTCCACTGATAATCCATGTGATTCAAGTTACATGAAGAATTACTTTCTTTGATTAGTTAGCATTACAGTTTTTTAAATCTCTTCTTGATAGAATGGGACAAACACACTATGAATTGGATTCTGCTACTATCTTTCACTTACATCTCATAAAATACTACAATGCAAATCATGCCTACAGTGTCCCAACATTACCAAATTAGATGTTCCTTTGAATGAGTAGGAACTGATATTTCAGGCTGAAACTGGGTCTCAGTGGAAAAACATTAAAAAAAAAAAGAAAGTGATGCCATATCAGCTATAAGCCTGTAGAAGCAATATGGTATAAAGAATTTCTAGTATGCTCCAGATTAAAGTCATGGTGCCTGTTTTACCCTGTCAACTGACTGGACTACTGCACATGGAGTCTACTGCCAGTGACCCTATGTTGACTGGCTGCAGCCATTTCTCCTGCCAATATGATGGAGATCAGAGGCCATATAAGGCTGTGTAATAATGACAGGTGCCTCATAAATATTGCAGGGCGAGAAGAATAGTCAAGACAAGAACTTAATGTTGAACTTGCTGTTCTTCCTCATTGGTAGTTTGTACTTCTGAAAGGGGTGGGTGGATGTGTCCCTCTGGAGGATACCCTTCAATCTCCTTGGTTGCCTTCTTCAAGCTTCTGGCCTCTTTCTAGAGGGCTTTGTCCAAGTCTTAGGTCAGGAAGTGTTTTTATGTTTCTCTGTGGTTTCTGTCTCAAAAACAGGATCACTCTTAGGGCTTCAATTCCCCTGCCTCTGCAGCTTTCACTTCCTTCCTAAGTTCTGGTTCCTCATAGCCCACTTCCTGTTCTCCATGGCCTCCTAGATATCCTATTTGCATCTTTCCTCACAAATCAAGTCAGTTCTCTGGCATCTTTAGTGTTGTTAAAGGAATAATCACCATTTCTCAGTCAGTTGGGCTTAAACCTTGGTCTCATTTCTGACTACAGTACTTTCTTTCCTTTCCTTTCCTCAAACTACTGTTCATACAATACTGATTTTACTTCCTTAATAATTCTTTTTTAAAAATTGAAATATAATTGACATACAATATTATGTTGTTTCAGGTACACTACATTGTGATTTGTATACGTTATGAAATGACCACTGTAAGTCTAGTTACCAACTGTCCCCATACAAATTTATTAAAATATTATTGACAACATTTCTTATGCTGTATATTACATTCCTCTGGCTTATTTATTTTATTACTGGAGGTTTATACTTCTTAATCCCCTTTACCTATTTCTCACATCCCATCCTTTGGCAACTGCCCCTTTGTTCTCTTTATCTATGAGTTCGTTTTTATTGTTTTGTTTCTTTTGTTTTTTAAATTTTGCATATAAGAGAGATTATACAGTATTTGTCTTTCTCTCTCTGACTTACTTCACTTAGCATAATATATTCGAGATCCATCCATGTTGTTGTAAATGGCGAGATTACTTTTTTTTTTTTTATGGCTGAGAATGTTCCATTGTGTGTATCTGTGAGCGTGTGTGTGTTCATGTATGTATCTTTATCTATTCATTTACTGATGGACACTTAGGTTGCTTCCACACCTTGGCTATTGTTAATGCTGCAATGAATGTAGGTGGGCATATATCATATCTTATTGAATTAGTGTTTTTATTTTCTTTGGGTGAATACCCAGAAGTGAAATTGTTGGATCATATGGCAACTCTATTTTTAAGTTTTTGAGGAACTTCCATACTGTTTTCCATAGTGGCTGCACCAATTTATATTCCCACTAATAGTGCATGAAGGCTCTCTTTTCTCCACATCCTTGCCAACATTTGTTATTTCTTGTATTTTTGATAATACCCATTCTGACAGGTGTGAGATACTATCTCACTGTGGTTTTGATTTAGATTTCCATGACGATTAGTGACATTGAGCACCTTTTTATGTATACTGGCCATTTCTCTGTCTTCGGGAAAATGTCTGTTCAGGTCCTATGCCCATTTTTTAATTGGGTTGCTTGTCTTTTTGCTAATGAGTTGCATCATTTCTTTTTATAGTTTGGATATTAACCCCTTATTGGATATATTAGTTGCAAATATTTTGTAGGCTACCTTTTCATTTTGTTGATATTTTCCTTTGCTGTGCAAAAGCTTTTTTGGTTTATTAGGTCCAGTAAAACAATTTTACTTTTGTTTCCCTTTCCTGAGGAGATATATCCAAAAAATATTGCTAAGACCAACATCAAAGAGGTTAATGCTTATATTTTCTTCTAGAAGTTGTATGGTTTCTGGTTTTGCACTTAAGTCTTTAATCCATTTTGTGTTTATTGTATACGATATGAGAAAGTAGTCCAGTTTGATTCTTTTGTACATAGATGTCCAGTATTCCCAACACAGTTTATTGAAGGGGTATCTTTCCACATTGTATATCTTGCCTCCTTTGTTGTAAACTAATTCACCAGGCAAGTGTGGGTTTATTTCTGGGACCTCTATTCTGTTCCATTGATCTATGTGTTTGTTTGTTTTCTGTCTTTATGCCAGTACCACACTGTTTTGATTACTGTAGCTTTGCAGTTTAGTTTGAAGTCAGGGAGCATGATACCTCTAGCTTTGTTCTTCTTTCTCAAGGTTGCTTTGGTAAGATTGATTGTTTTGTGTATATCTATTAATTCTACCTGGTCTAATGTGTCATATAAGGCCAGTGTTTCCTTATTGATTTTCTGTCTGGATGATCTGTCTATTGATATAAGTGGGGTTTGAAAGGCCCCTACTATTATTGTATTACTGTCAACTTCTCCCTTTATGTCTGTTAATATTTGCTTTATATATTTAGGTGCTCCTATATTGGATGCATATATGTTAGCAAATGTAATATTCTCTCCTTGTTTTGATCCACTTATCATTATATAATGCTCTACTTTGTCTTTTGTTATAGAATTTAAGTCTATTTTATATGATATCAGTATTGTTACCCTTGTTTTCTTATCATTTCCATTTGCATGAAATATATTTTTCCATCCCCTCACTTTCAGTCTGTGTGGATCTTTAGCTCTGAAGTGAGTCTCTTAAGCAGCACATGGATTTTTTTTTTAATCCAATCAGCCACCTTATGGTTTTTGATTGGAACATTTAATCCATTGAGATTTATTAAGAAGTATGTACTTATTGCCTTTTTATTACTTGTTTTCTGGTTGTTTTTGTAGTTCTTCTCTATTCTTTTCTTCTTTTAGTGTCTTCTCTTGTGGTTTGATGATTTTCCTTAGTTGTATGCTTGTATTCCTTTCTCTCATTTTGCACATGTATTGTAGGTTTTTGATTTGTGGTTACCACGGGGTTCATATATAACAACATATATACATATGTGTATATATGTATGTATATATCATATATAATCTTTTTAACCTTATGATCTCTTAAGTTTGAATACATTCTAATCACACTACATTTTTACTCATCTCCCTCAGATTTAATGTTTTTGACCTCACATTTACATCTTTTTGTTTTGTGTATCCCTTAACTACTCATTGCGGATATAGATGATTTTACAACTTTCGTCTTTTAACCTTCCTACTCGTTTCATAAGTGGTTAATCTTCTACTGTACGTTTGCTTTTACCAGTGAGATTTCCCCCCACATAATTTTTATATTTCTAGCTGTAGCCTTTTATTTTCACTTAGTGAAGACCTTTTATCATTTCTTGTAAAGCTGGTTTAGTGGTTCTGAACTCTTTAATTTTGGTTTGTCTGTAAAACTCTTTATTGCTCCTTTAAATTTGAATGATGGCTTTACTGAGTAGAGTATTTTTGGTTGTAGGTTTTTCCTTTCATCACTTTAAACATATTGTGCCACTCCCTTCTGGTCTGCAGTTTCTGCCGAAAAGTTAGCTGATGATCTTAAAGGTGTTCCCTGGTACATAATTGGTTGCTTTTCCCTTGCTTCTTTTAGGATTCTCTTTTTATCTTTAATTTTTGTCATTTTAATTATAATTTGTCTGAGTTTGGATCTCTTTGTGTTCATCTTGTTTGGGACTCTCTTTCCTTCCTGGACCTAGATATCTGTTCTCTTCCCTAGGTTAGGGAAGTTTTAAGCTATTATTTATTCAAGTAAGTTATCTGCCCCTTTCTTTCTTCTCCTTCTGGGATCCCTATAGTGCAAATATTAGCATGCTTGATGTTGTCCCAGAGGTCTCTTAAGCTACCCTATCTTTTTAAAATTCTTTTTTCTTTTTCTGTTCAGTTTGGGTGATTTCCAATACTCTGTCTTCAAACTTACTGATCCATTTCTCTGCATCATCTAATCTAGTGCTGATTCTTTCTAGTGTATTTTTTTCAGTTATTGTATTCTTTATCTCTGTTTGATTCTTTAGTTTTCTAACTCTTTAAAATTCTCACTATGTTCATCCATTCTTCTCCTGAGTTTAGTGAGCATCTTTATGATCATTACTTTGAACTCTTTATTGATTAGACTGCTTATCTCTGCTTCATTTAGGTTTTTTTCCCTGAGGTTGTCTTGATTCTTCATTTAAAACATATTCCTCTGTCTCCTCATTTTTCCCAATTCTCTGTGTTTATTTCTATGTGTTAGGTATGTTGTTGCATTTCCTGATCTTAGAGAAATGGGCTTATGTAGGAGCTACCCTCTGGGACCCAGCAGCATGTGCTCCTCTGGTCACCAGAGCTATGTTCTTTAGGGATGCCCTCTATGTGAGTTGCATGGGTCCTTCTATTGTGGTGGGGCTGACTACTGTGGGTGCACTAGTAGGTGCAGCTGGCCCTTGGCCTAGTTGACTGCAGGGCTATGCCTTTTTCAGTGGCCGTGAGACTGCTGAAGGGTGGGGTTGGCCTCCTAAATGGCTATCTGCACCTCCCAGGGGACCTCCAGGCTGGTGCTGCCATTGCAGAGCAGGACCTGGTCACTGCAATGCTGTCTGCATGGCCCAGGGGGGCTTCGGGATAGAGCCAGCCTGCTAGAGGGTGAGGGCTCATCCCCAGTGCTAATAGGCTACAGGGATGACTCCAAAATAGTGCTTGAAAATGCCAGTGATGTCAAGGTAGAATGTGCTCTTCCAAATGGCTCCAGAATCTCCATTCCCAGAAGAAATACCAGTTGGGAGGCTCTTCAAGATCAGCAAGTGGGTCTGACCCAGGCTTCTTTTGAGCCTTTGTGCTGAGACCCAGAGCTTGTGAGCTTTTGTGTGTGCCCTTTAAGAGTGGAGTCTGTTTCCTATAGCCCTCTGTCTCCCCTGTATGTAAGCCCTGCTAGCCTTCAAAACTGGATGTCTGGGGCTCACTTTCCTGACGCAGGACTCCCAGGCTTGGGAGCCTGATGTGGAGCTTGTACACCTTTTTCCTTGGGAAGAACTTCTACAATTGTGATATTCCTTCTATTTGTGGGTTGCACAGATGGGGGTATGGGTCCTGACTATACTACATCTCTCCCCCTCCTACCCTTCTCATGGTTCCTTCTTTGTATCTTTAGTTGTGGAAAATGTTTTCTGCTAGTCTTCAGATTTTTCTCATAAATAGTTGTTCTGTAAGTAGTTGTAATTTTGGTATGTCTGTGGGAAGGGGTGAGGCATGTCTTGCTCCTCTGACAATTTGTGGACTTCTGCTTTCCTTAATAATTCTTACATTCCATCCCCAATTGTATGATTATAGTGTAGACCCTCAGTATCTCTCATTCAACATTTGCCCTAGTTTAACACTCAAACTTCCTAGCCACTACCAGCTTCTTGTTTTCCCACCCCATTCTGCCAATTGCCAAATTATTTGTCTTAAAGCCTATCTCTGATTAAACCACTTCTTTACTCAAGAATATTCAATGGCTCCCCATTGTTTCTTAGACAACTATCCACAGTGTATGATTTTAAGATTCATTACATCTTCCAGACATTCCCTAGTACTAAGTTCTTCAAGGTTTTTACTGAACTGTAAAGCTTTTCCATATCCACATATATTTCTGTGTCAAACTAAGAGTTTTTAACTTGTTTGAATGTTGTCTTATCTCTCTCATTCACTAGACCATTAGTTCCAGAGCAGGCACCGCATCTGTTTTTGATCATGATTGTATCATCTTGCCTAGTATATCACTTGTCACATAGCACAATAGGTAAATTTTGAATGAATAAATGTATTTTGTGATTTGCTTCCACAGAACTTGGTGAATGTACTTCTCATGTTTGGAGTATCTTATATGTACAACTCTGACTATTGTAATACCTTCTATGCTTCAATACCCATTCAAATATTACCCCTTCTATTGATTGTTTCCTAATCTCTTTTCCTTCTCACCTTGCCTGTGTTCCCTTTCTTCCATTCCCCAGCTGAGTGTGTTCTTTTCCTACTACTTCTGGCTTCTTTGAATCTCCCTATGTCACTTAACATATAATGGCATCATACTTTGGATATTTGCAACATTATTAGTCTTAAGTCCAACTAGCAATGGATGTTTTATCTCTCCAGATATTATTATGCTGACTCTTTGTGGCCCTATTTTTCTCAATGATATGGACAAATGTATAACAAGCAAGCTTATTACATTTGTAGATGACATGAAGCTGGGAGAGGAGCCAATGCTTTGATATTCAAGAAAGCCTTGAGAGGCAGAAAAAGTAGACCAAATCTAACAAGATGAAATTAAAGAAAAATGTGATTTATTGACAAAGGCTTTATTTAAAACCAGATGTACAAGTGTAGGGTGGGAAGTATGCAGATTAGTGAAAACTTAGAGTCTTCATTAAGAATTAGTTTAGTATGGAAAGGGTGATGTAGCTTCCAAAATGCTGAAGCAGTCTTGATCTTGGATCATGGATATATTGACAGAAATAGACTCCAACATGAAGCAAATGATAATTCTTATCTTAGGCTGAACTGTCCACATTTTAAGAGATATAGAAACACTGGGGCATGTTAAGTGGAGAGGGACAAGGATTTTTAAGGATTTGGAAACGAATCAATCATGGTCAATATAAGAAACTAGAGATATTTAACACAGAATGGGGTCATGATAGCTGCTTCTGAGATAATGGATCTTGTTTACTAAAGAAAGATAAGAAGCTATAGGAGGTCTTCAATGAATCAGAAAAGGAGAGGACATTCTGTTGAACAGAGCTTTTCTAAGTAGAAATGACTTCCTCTGGAAAGTGATTTTCTTGTCCCTGGAAATGTCCAAGCTAAAGCTGGGTCATAACAGTAAATCATTTCTAAAGTCTTTTGTACCCTTAAAGGTTGCAAGATTCTAGATTTTCTTACATTTTCTTATTTCTTATGAAAATGAGGGGCAATTCCTTCCATATTCATTTATGCAAACTTAAATCAGAGACTTTAAGTGTCCTCAGTACTGCAATATGCCAGGTACTGGTGATACAATGTTGAACAAATAGCTATAACAGATGGAGAAAATTGATATAAATTAATTATTATAATACAGTTTGATGAGAGCTATAGTAGAAGTACTTATGAGATGCCATGGGAATATAGAAGAAGGACATATATGTTTTCTTGGATGACCGAGGGAAGGATTCAAAGTGGAGTGACATTTGGCAGGACCTTGAATGAATTGGAGCATGATAGGAGCATAGATGGTATTTAAGTTCTGGACCAATATGTGGGTTATTCTCAGTAGATTCAGATGAATTTACACAGGGGAGACTACATTAATTCTCTTTACTAGCCCATAGATTATTTTATAAATTACCAATTAATTCCTCTTATAAAAGAAATACATGTTTATTTTAGGAAATTCAGTAAATCAGAAATGTACAGGAGGGGGACCTTCAAGGTGGCAGAGGAGTAAGACATGAGATCACCTTCATCCCCACAAATACATGAAAAATAAATCTACATGTGGAACAACTCCTAAAGAACACCTACTGAATGCTGGCAAAAGACCTCAGACTTCCCAAAAGGCAAGAAACTCCCCCATGTACCTGGGTGGGGCAAAAGAAAAAAGAAAAAACAGAGGCAAAAGAATAAGGAAGGGACCTGAACCTCTGGGAGGGAGCTGTGAAGGAGGAAAGGTTTCCACACAATAGGAAGCCCCTTCACTGGTGGAGACGGGAGGTGGGCAGGGATGAAGCTTCAGAGCCATGGAGGAGAGTGCAGCAACAGGGGTGCAGAGAGCAAAGTGAAGAGATTTCCACACAGAGGATCAGTGCTGACTAGCACTCACCAGCCGGAGAGGTTTGTCTGCTCACCTGCTGGAAAGGGTGGATGCTGGGAGCTGAGGCTTGGGATTCAGAGGTCAGATCCCAGGGAGAGGCCTGGGGTTGGCTGTGTGAACGCAGCCTGAAGGGAGCTAGTACACCACAGCTACTGGGAGGGAGTCTGGGAAAAATTCTGGTCCTGCTTAAGAGGCAAGAGACCATTGTTTTGGGGGTGCACAAGGAGAGGGGATTCCTTCCTTGTGTGCCCACAGAAGACAGAGCACTGCCTAAACGAGCTCCAGATATGGGTGCACGCTGTGGCTACCAGCTTGGACCCCAGAGATGGGATGAACCACTAATGCTGTTGCTACAGCCACCAAGAATCCTGTGTGCAAGCACAGGTCGCTACACACCCACCCCCAGGAGCCTGCAGAGCCCACAAATGCCAGGGTTCCATGGTCCAGGTACAACTTCCCCAAGAGAGCACATGGCGTGCCTCAGGCACAGGCTTGCCCCACATTCCAATTATAACTACGATAGCCCTTCCTCCCCACAGGCATGAGTGAGGAAAAGCCACCTAATCAGCCGCTGTTTTAACCTTGTACGGTCTGGGCAGGAACAGAAGCCTGAGGGCAACCTACATGCAGATGTAGTGTCAAAACCAAAGCAGAACCCCAGGAGCTGTGTGAACAAAGAAGAGAAAGGGAAATTTCTCTATGCAGCCTTAGTGGCAGTGGATTAAATCCCCACAATCAACTTGAGGTACCCTGCATCTGTGAAATGCCTGAACAGACAATGAATCAACCCAAAATTGAGGCAGTGGACTTTGTGAGCAAGTGTAGATTTGGGGTTTGCTGTCTGCGACTGACTTGTTTCTGACTTTTATGTTTATCTTACCATAGTTTTTAGCATGTGTTATCATTGGTGGATTTGTTTATTGGTATGGTTACTCTTTTTTTTTTCTTTTTTCAATTAATATTTCTTTTATCATTTTAATACATTTGTTTTTCTATTTTATTTATTTTATATTATTATTAAAATTTTTTTCCTTCTTTTTTTCTCCCCTTTCTTCAGAGCCATGTGGCTGACAGGATCTTCGTGCTCTGGCCTGGTGTAAGGCCTGAGCCTCTGAGGTGGGAGAGCCAAGTTCAGGATATTGGACTACCAGAGACCTCCTGGCCCCATCTAATATCAATCAGTGAGCTATCCCAGAAATCTCCATCTCAATACCAAAATTCAGCTTCACCCAATGGCCAGCAAGCTCAAGTGCTGGATGTCCCATGCCAAACAACTAGCAAGACAGGAATATAACCCCACCCATTAGCAGAGAGACTGCCTAAAATCATAATAAGTACACAGACATCTCAAAACACACAACCAGATGTGGTCATATCCACCAGAAAGACAAGATCCACCCTCATCCACCAGAACACAGGTACCAGTACCCTCCAGCAGGAAACCTACACAAACCACTGAGACAACCTTACCAACTAGGGGCAGACAGCAAAAACAATGGGAACTATGAACCTGCAGCCTGTGAAAAGGAGACCTCCAAACACAGTAAGTTAAGCAAAATGAGAAGACAGAGATATTCAGCAGATGAAGAGAAGGTAACAACCCACCAGACCAAACAAATGAAGAGGAAATAGGCAGTCTACCTAAAAAAGAATTCATAGTAATGATAGCAAAGATGATACAAAATCTTGAAAATAGAATGCAAAAAATACAAGAAACATTTAACAGGGCGTAGAAGAACTAAAGAGCAAACAAACAATGATGAACAACACAATAAATGAAATTAAAAATTCTCTAGAAGGAATCAATAGCAGAATAACTGAGGCAGAAGAACGGATAAGTAACCTGGAAAATAAAATAGTGGAAATAAGTCCCTCAGATAAGAATAAAGAAAAAAGAATGAAAAGAATTGAGGACAGTCTAAGAGACCACTGAGACATCACTAAACACACCAACATTTGAATTATAGGAGTCCCAGAAGAAGAAGAGAAAAGAAAGGGACTGAGAAAATATTTGAAGAGATTATAGTTGAAAACTTCCCTAACATGGGAAAGGAAAGAGTCAATCAAGTCCAGGAGCACAGAGAGTCCCATACAGTATAAATCCAAGGAGAAACATGACAAGACATATATTAATCAAACTATCAAAAATTAAATACAAAGAAAAATATTAAAAGCAACAAGGGAAAAGCAAAAATAACATACAAGGAAATCCCCATAAGGTTACCAGCTGATCTTTCAGCAGAAACTGTGCAAGCCAGAAGGGAGTGGCAGGACATATTTAAAGTGATGAAAGGGAAAAACCTACAATCAAGATTACTCAACCCAGCAAGGAGATCATTCAGATTCAACAGAGAAATGAAAACCTTTACAGACAAGCAGAAGCTAAGAGAATTCAGCACCATCAAACCAGCTTTACAACAAATGCTAAAAGAACTTCACTAGGCAGGAAACACAAGACAAGGAAAAGGACTAAAATAACAAACCCAAAACAATTAAGAAAATGGTAATAAGAATATACATATCAATAATTACCTTAAATGTAAATGGATTAAGTACTCCAACCAAAAGACATAGACTGGATAAATGGATAAAAAAAAAAAGACCCCTATATATGCTGTTTACAAGACACCCACTTCAGACCTAGGGATACGTACAGACTGAAAGTGAGGGGATCAAAAAAGATATTCCATGCAAATGGATATCAAAAGAAAGCTGGAGTAGCAATTCTCATATAACACAAAATAGACCTTAAAGACTATTAAGAGAGACAAAGAAGGACACTACATAATTATCAAGGTATCAATCCAAGAAGAAAATAGAACAATGGTAAATATATATGCATCCAACATAGGAGCACTTCAATACCTAAGGCTAATGCTAACAGCCATAAAATGAGAAATTGACAGTAACACAATAATAGTAGGGGACTTTAACACCCTGCTTTCACCAATGGACAGATCATCCAAAATGAAAGTAAGTAAGGAAACACAAAATTTAAATGACACATTAGACAAGATGGAATTAATTGATGTTTATAGGACTTTTCATCCAAAACAACAGAATAAACTTTCTTCTGAAGTGCTCATGGAACATTCTCTGGGAGAGATCATATCTTGGGTCACAAATCAAGTCTTTGTAAACTTAAGAAAATTGAAATCATATCAAGATCTTTTCTGACCACAACGCTATAAGTTTAGATATCAATTACAGGGAAAAAATGTAAAAAATACTAACACATGGAGGCTAAACAATACACTACTAAATAACCAAGAGATCACTAAAAGATCAAAGAGGAAATAAAAAAATACGTAGAAACAAATGACAATGAAAACACGACGGACCAAAACCCATGGGATGAAGCAAAAGCAGTTCTAAGACAGAAATTTATAGAAATACAATCCTACCTCAGGAAACAAGAAACATCTCAAATAAACAACCTAAACTTACACCTAAAGCAATTAAAGAAACAAGAACAAAAACAACCCGAAGGTTAGCAGAAGGAAAGAAATCACAAATATCAGATGAGAAGTAAATGAAAAAGAAATGAAGGAAACAATAGCAAAGATCAATAAAACTAAACTAAAAGCTGGTTCTTTGAGAACATAAACAAAATTGATAAACCATTAGCTAGATTCATCAAGAAAAATAGGGGGAGGACTCAAATCAACAGAATTAGAAAAGAAAAAGGAGAAGTTACAACTGACCCTGCAGAAATACAAATAAACATGAAGAAATACTACAAACAACTATAAGACAGCTTGGAAGAAATGGACAAATTCTTAGAAAAGCATAACCTTCTGAGAATGAACTAGGATGAAATAGAAAATATAAACTGACCAATCACAAGCACTGAAATTGAAACTGTGATTAAAAATCTTACAACAAAAATAAGCCCAGGACCAGCTGACTTCACAGGAGAATTCTATCAAACATTTAGAGAAGAACTAACACCCATCCTTCTCAAACTCTTCCAAAATATAACAGAGGGAGGAACACACCCAAACTCATTCTATAAGGTGACTATCACCCTATAACAAAACCAGACAAAGATGCCACATAAAAAGAAAGCTATGTGCTATTATCACTGATGAACATAAATGCAAAAATCCTTAACAAAGTACTAGCAAACAGAATCTAACAGCTCATTAAAAGGATCATACCCCATGATCAAGTAGGGTTTATCCCAGGAATGCAAGGATTCTTCAGTATACACAAATCAATCAATATGATACAACATATTAACAAACTTAAGGATAAAAACCATATGATAATCTCAATTGATGCACAAAAATCTGTCAACAAAATTCAACACCCATTTATGATAAAATCTCTCCAGAATGTAGACATAGGGGTAACTTACCTCAACATAATAAAGGCCATATATCACAAACCCACAGCCAACATCATTCTCAACGTTGAAAAATTGAAACCATTTCTTCTAAAATCAGGAACAAGGCAAGGATGGCCACTCTCACCACTATTATTCAACATAGTTTTGGTAGTTTTAGCCACTGCAATCAGAGAAGAGAAAGAAATAAAAGGAATCCTAATCAGAAAAGAAGAAGTAAAGCTGTCACTGCAGATGACATGATACTGTACATAGAAAATCCTAAAGATGCTACCAGAAAACTACTAGAGCTAATCAATGAATTTGGTAAAGTAGCAGGATACAAAATTAATGCATAGAAATCTCTTGCATTCCTATACACTAATGATGAAAAATCTTAAAGAGAAATTAAGGAAACACTCCCATTTACCATTGCAACACAAAGAATAAAGTACATAAGAATAAGCTTACCTAAGGAGACAAAAGACCTGTATGCAGAAAACTATAAGACACTGATGAAAGAAATTAAAAACAATACAAACAGATGGAGAGATATACCATATTCTTGGACTGAAAGAGTCAACATTGTGAAAATGAATATACTCCCTAAAGCAATCTACAGATTCAATGCAATCCCTATTAAACTACCAATGGCATTTTTCACAAAACTAGAATGAAAAATTTCACAATTTGTATGGAAAAACAAAAGACCCCAAATAGCCAAAGCAATCTTGAGAAGGAAAAATGGAGCCAGACAAAACAGTCTCCCTGATTTCAGACTATACGACAAAGGTACAGTAATCAAGAGATTATGGTACTGGAACAAAAACAGAAATATAGATCAATGGAAGAGGATAGAGAACCTTAAGATAAACCCACACACATATCATCATCTTATTTTTGATAAAGGAGGCAAGAATATACAATGGAGATAAGACAGCCTGTTCAATAAGTGGTGCTGTAAAACTGGACAACTACATGTAAAAGAATGAAATTAGAACACATCCTATTGGGATTGACATACATACACTAATATGTCTAAAATGATAACTAATAAGAACCTGCTGTATAAAAAAATAAATAAAATAAAATTAAAAAAAAAAGAACACATCCTAACAACTACACAAAAATTAGCTCAAAAGGGATTAAAGACCTAAATGTAAGGTTAGACACTATAAAACTCTTAGAGGAAAACATATGCAGAACACTCTATGACATAAATCACAACAAGATCCTTTTTGACCCAACTCCTAGAGAAATGGAAATAAAAACAGAAATAAACAAATGGAACCTAATGAAATTTAAATCCTTTGCACAGCAAAGGAAACCATAAACAAGACAATAAGGCAACCCTTGAAATGGGAGAAAATATTTGCAAACGAAGCAACTGGCAAAGAATTAATCTCCAACTATACAAGCAGCTCAAGCAACTCAATTCAAAAAACCAAACAACCCAATTCAAAAATAGGCAAAAGACCTAAATAGACATTTCTCCAAAGAAGATATACAGATTGCCAACAAACACATGAAAACATGCTCAACATCACTAATCATTAGAGAAATGCAAATCAAAAATACAATGAGGTATCACCTCTCACCAGTCAAAAGGGCCATCATCAAAAAAACTACACAATAAATGCTGGAGAGGGTTTGGAGAAAAGGGAACCCTCTTGCCCTGTTGGTGGGAATGTAGACTGATATAGCCACTATGGAGAACAGTATGGAGTTTCCTTAAAAAGCTAAAAATAGAACTATCATACCTTCCAGCAATCACACTACTGGACTTATACTCTGAGAAAACCATAGTTCGAAACGAGTCATGTACCACAGTGTTCATTGCAGCTCTATATACAATAGGCAGGAAATGGAAACAACCTAAGTGTCCATTGACTGAATAATGGCTAAAGAAGATGTGGCACATATATACAATGGAATATTAGCCATAAAAATAAGTGAAATTGAGTTATTTGTATTGAGGTGGAAGGACCGACAGTCTGTCATACAGAGTGCTGTAAGTCAGAACGAGCAAAGCAAATACCGTATGCTAACACATATAAATGGAATAAAAAAAATTGTTCTGATGAACCTAGGCACAGGACAGGAATAAAGACCCAGACATAAAGACTGAAATTTAGGAAAAATTGGAGGGGGAAGAATAAACTGAGGTGAAGTGGGAGAGTAGCATTGACATATATACTACCAAATGAAAAACAGATAGCTAGTGTGAAGCAGCTATATAGCAGAGGGAGATCAGCTCAGTGTTTTGTGACCACCTAGAGAGACAGGATAGGGAGCGTGGGAGGGAGGTTCAAGATGGAGGGGATATGGGGATATATGTGTACATATAGCTGATTCACTTTGTTATACAGTGGAAATTAACACAACAGTGTAAAGCATTATATTCCAATAAAGTTGTTTAAGAAATTATATATATTAAAAAAATGTAGACAAAAGAAAAGAATCTCTAATTCTGTCCCTGAGAGAGAACTTCTATTAATATTTTGGGGCAGTAGAAATTAAGGACACTTGATGGGTGGAGTTGCAGTTTTTCAAGAGCGATGGGTACGACCTTTCAGAGGCAATGTTAAATAAGCAGAAGCCTGCAGGATATGGACAAGTCAGGCCGTTGAAAACTGGGGCTTGAACTTCCTAAATGGAGACAGTAGTAAGTGCAAAGGCAGGGAGGCAGGAAATTTGTTGCTTAAGGAATAGGAAGAGGATGAGTCTTTTTGGAATGTGTGAGCAAGTGGAGAGTTCTAAGTGAGCTTGGTGAGGAAGGCAGGAGACCAATCATGCAGACCCCTGAAGGCCATGTGACCACGTTTGCACCGCCTTCCTTGTCCCCAGGGGACACCGAGAGGTTTTTCAAAGCAGGAGCAACACCATCTGGTGTATGTTTCTGGAAGATGACTCTGGCTGCCAGTGGAGAATGGACTGGGGTGGAGTGTGGGGCTTGAGTGGAAGCAGAAACTAACGGAAAGGCGGACACAGTATTCTGGGAAGAGCTGACAGTGGCTAGAACTAGAGAAGTGGAGGACGGAGAAACAGTTTGGACTTTAAAAAAACCGGATAGAACTAATAGAACTTTGTGATTCCATGTAGGGTGTGATGAAAAGTGAAATAAAGGATAGCTGACCATTTTATATCAGAAATACATTATATCTGTTCATTATTTTCGTATTTAGTACAGATACCATAAAGTAAAATCCATGTAGTTCTCATAGAGTGTGAAGTGAGTCATTCTTAACTGTTTGTTGTATTAAAAAATATTATCAACCAATCTCTCCAGATATTGTTATAAGCATATACTTGGCCTAGATGTGTCCTCACATTTGAAATCAATATTCTTTAGCTCAGGCTGTTCAAATCTTCCTCAGAAGATTACTTTGTCAAAACTTTAAAAAATATATATTTTCTATTAAATGAGTAATTATTTGTTTTATTGTAAAAGTTAAGAAAATAAAGGTGGACAGAGAGAACACAAAAATGATCATTGGTAACCTTGCTACCTAGATATATACCTGGTAACATTTTGTAATAAAAACTTTTAGACAAGGACAGATATATGTGAAGATAATGAAACTTGCATTATGTCCCTTTTCCATGCTTGATAGGAGCCCAGGTAATTTTGTGTTCATCATTTTGTATTCTTTACCTAAAATGGTCCCTTCCTCACAAGGCATACATTTTAGACTGTACAAAACCAAGGTCCAGCTTTATTTCCAGGTTATTTATTTACAAGTAAATTTCATATTATGAAAAGTAGGGTCATATTTCTATTAACTTTTATCTGCTAAAATATTATCAATATCTTTCCATACTGTTGAATAGTTTACAATCATATTTTTATGGGGTGTTTTCTTTTGCCGTATGTCTGTACCATAATGTGTTTAATTAAATGACCATATTTGAGACATTAAGATTGAGGAAAGCATGTTTTCTACTTGTGTTTGATACTTATTAAATTCATGCTGTGGATCTGTTACTAGAAGGGACATATTATTGCTTCAAAAAGAATGAAATACCTAGTAACAAACCTAACTAAGGAGGCAAAATACCTGTAATCTGAAAACTATAAAACCCCCATGAAAGAAATTGAAGATGACACAAACAGATGAAAAGATATACTGTGTTCTTGGATTGGAAGAATCAACCTTGTTAAAATGACCATACTACCCAAGGCAATCTACAGATTCAATGAAATCCCTATTATAATACCAGTGGCATTTTTCACAAAATTAGAACAAAAAATTTTAAAATCTGCATAGAAACTCAAAAGACCCTGAATAGCCAAAACAATCTTGAGAAAGAAGAATGGAGCTGGAGGAATCATGCTCCCTGACTTCAGACTATACCACAAAGCTGTAAAAACAGTATGGTACTGGCACAAACACAGACACATAGATCAATGGAGCAGTATAGAAAACCCAAAAATAAACCCACACGTTTATGGTCAGGAATATACAATGGAGAAAAGAGAGTCTCTTCAATAGTGGTGCTGGGAAAAATGGACAGTTACATGTAAAAGAATGAAATTAGAACATTCTTTAACAACACATGCAAAAATAAACTCAAAATGGATTAAAACCTAAATGTAAGACTGGATACTACAAAACTCCTAGAGGAAAACATAGGCAGAACACTCATTGATGTAAATTGCAGCAATATTTTTTTTGGATCCGTCCTAGAGTAATGGAAATAAAAACAAAAATAAACAAATAGGACCTAATGAAACTTAAAAGCTTTTGCACAGAAAAGGAAACCATAATCAAGATGAAAATACAACCTATGGAATGGTAGAAAATATTTGCAAATGATGTAACAAACAAGGGGATTAATTTCCTAAATATAAAAAGAGCTCATGCAGCTCGATATCAAAAAAACAAACAACCCAATAAAAAAATGGGCAGAAAACCTAAATAGACATTTATCCAAAGAAGACATATAGATGGCCAAAAGGCACATGAAAAGATGCTCAATATAGATAATTATTAGAGGAATGACAATCAAAACTACAATGAGGCAACACTTCACACTGGTCAGAATGGCCATCATTAAAAAGTCTACAAATAATAAATGCCAGAGAGGGTGTGGAGAAAAGGAAACCCTTCTAATACTGTTGGTGGGAATGTAAATTAGTGTAGCCACTATAGAGAACAGAATGAAGGTTCCTTCAAAAACTAAAAGTAGAGTTACCACGTGATCCAGCACTCCCACTCCTGGACATATAACCAGAGAAACTGTAACTCGAAAAGATATATACACCCCAGTTCATAGTTCATAGCAGCACTATATACAATAGCCAAGACCTGAAAACAACCTAAATGTCCATTGCCAGATGAATGGATAAAGAAGATGTGGTACATATATACAGTGGAATGTTACTCAGATGAATGGATAAAGGAGACGTGGAATATATGTATAAATATATATACACAATGGAGTAAAAAAGAATGAAATAATGCCATTTGCTGCAACATGGGTGGACCTAAAGGTTATCATATTAAGTGAATTAAGTCTGACAGAGAAAGACAAATATCATATGATATCACTTACATATAGAATCTAAAAAAATGATACTGATGAACTTATTTACAAAGCAGAAATAGGCTCACGTACATAGAAAAAAACTTATGGTTACCAAAGGGGAAAGTGGGGGGAGGGATAAATTAGGAGTTTGGGATTAATAGATACACACTACAATATACAAAATAGATTAAAAAAAAAGACCTAATGTATAGAACAGGGGACTATGTTCAATATCTTATAAAAACCTATAATGGAAAATAATCTGAAAAATGCTATAAATATAACTATATATAACTGTATATTATATATAACTATATATATATATAATCACTTTTCTATACACCTGAAATTAATACAGCATTATAAATCAACTATACTTCAATTTAAAAAAATAAAATTTAAATTTAAAAAAAGGGGAGAGATTACCTGGCATGCTGTGGTCAGTGGTTCTGGAGTATTGCTGGCTACACGGCTATTTCTATGAGTAGAGGTAAAATAACAGGTGACTCATTTGTTTCTTCAATACTTCTCTTACTGTTGCAGCAGTACTATGGATTTGGATGAAGTTCAGATTGACTCTTACTTTGGTTAGAATCAATTAGATTTTCCATAATACATGAAATAATTAAATTAAAAATTATACTTGGTAAAGTCTATTTAAAACGTTTTCAATTAACAGCATGCTCATTAGAATTATTAGATTCTTAAATTATTAAATATATTTAAAATATGATATCTGACTATTTCAAAAAGATAAAAATAGGTTGGCTGGATGAGCTTTGCACACAGTATTTGCAGCCTGCTTATTAGTTATTCACTTATATCAGCATGAACTCTTCTTTTTCTTTTTTTTCAACATCTTTATTGGAGTATAATTGCTTTAAATGGTGTATTGGTTTCTGCTGTATAACAAAGTGAATCAGCTATACGTATACATACAATCTCATATCTCCTCCCTCTTCCATCTCCCTCCCTCCCTCTCTATCCCAACCCTCTAGGTGGACACAAAACACCGAACTAATCTCCCTGTGCTATGTGGCCGTTTCCCACTAGCTATCTATTTTACATTTGGAAGTGTATATATGTCAATGCCACAATCTCACTTCGCCCCAGCTTAACATTCCCCCTCCCCATTACCTCAAGTCCATTCTCAATATCTGCGTCTTTATTCCTGTCCTGGCCCTGGGTTCTTCAGAACCTTTTCTTTTTTTTTTTTAAGATTCCATGTATATGTGTTAGTATACGGTATTTGTTTTTCCCTTTCTGATTTACTTCACTCGTATGACAGACTCTAAGTCCATCCACCTCACTACAAAAAACAATTTCGTTTCTTTTTATGACTGAGTAATATTCAATTGTGTATATGTGCCACATCTTCTTTATCCATTCATCTGTCGATGGACACTTAGGTTGCTTCCATGTTGTGGCTGTTGTAAATAGAGCTGCAATGAACATTGTGGTACATGACTCTTTTTGAATTCTGGATTTCTCAGGGTATATGTCCAGTAGTGGGATTGCTGGGTCGTATGGTAGTACTATTTTTAGTTTTTTAAGGAACCTCCATATAGTTCTCCATAGTAGCTGTATCAATCTACATTCCCAGCAACAGTGCAAGAGGGTTCCCTTTTCTCCACACCCTCTCCAGCATTTACTGTTTGAAGATTTTTTGATGATGGCCATTCTGACCAGTGTGAGTTTTGTAGTTTTGATTTGGATTTCTCTAATGATTAGTGATGTTGAGCATCCTTTCATGTGTTTGTTGGCAATCTGTATATCTTCTTTGGAGAAATGTCTATTTAGGTCTTCTGTACATTTATGAATTGGGTTGTGTGTTTTTTGATATTGAGCTGCATGAGCTGCTTGTATATTTTGGAGATTAATTCTTTGGTAGTTGCTTTGTTTGCAAATATTTCTTCCACTCTGAGGGTTGTCTTTCCTTCTTCTTTATGGTTTCCTTTGCTGTGCAAAAACTCTTAAGTTTCATTAGATCTCATTTGTTTATTTTTTAAATTTCCATTTCTCTAGGAGGTGGGTCTAAAAGGATATTGCTGTGATTTATGTCATAGAGTGTTCTACCTATGTTTTCCTCTAAGAGTTTTATAATGTCTGGCCTTATATTTAGGTCTTTAATCCATTTTGAATTTATTTTTCTGTTTGGTGTTAGGGAATATTCTAATTTCATGCTTTTACATGTAGCTGTCCAGTTTTCCTGGCACCAGTTATTGAAGAGGCTGTCTTTTCTCCATTGTCCATTCTTGCCTCCTTTATCAAAGATAAGGTGACCATATGTGTGTGGGTTTATCTCTGGGCTTTCTATCCTGACCCATTGATTTTTATTACTGTTTTTGTGCCAGTACCATACTGTCTTTATTACTGTAGCTTTGTAGAATAACCTAAAGTCAGGAAGCCTAATTCCTACAGCTCCATTTTTCTTTCTCAAGATGGCTTTGGCTGTTCAGGGTGTTTTGTGTTTCCATACAAATTGTGAAATTTTTTGTTCTAGTTCAGTGAAAAATGCCATTGGTAGTTTGAAAAGTATTGCCTTGAATATGTACATTGCTTCGGAGAGTATAATCATTTTCACAATATTGATTCTTCCAATCCAAGAACATGGTATATTTCTCCATCTGTTTGTATCATCTTTAGTTTCTTTCATCAGTGTCTTACAGTTTTCTGCATACAGTTGTTTTGTCTCCTTAGGTAGGTTTATTTCTAGGTATTTTATTCTTTGTGTTGCAATGGTAAATGGGTGTTTGCTTAATTTCTCTTTTAGACTTTTCATCATTAGTGTATAGGAATGCAAGAGATTTCTGTGCATTAATGTTGTATCCAACTACTTTACCAAATTCATTGATTAGCTCTAGTAATTTTCTGGTAGCATCTTTAGGATTCTCTATATATCGTATCATGTCATCTGCAAACAGTGATAGTTTTACTTCTTTTCTGATTTGGATTACCTTTATTTCTTTTTCTTCTGATTGCTGTGGCTAAAACTTCAAAAATATGTTTAATAATAGTGGTGAGAGTGGGCAACTTTGTCTTTTTCCTGATTTTAGAGGAAATGTTTTCAGTTTTTCACCATTGAGAATGATGTTTTCTGTGGGTTTGTCACATATGGCCTTTATTACATTGAAGTAAGTTCCCCCTTTGCGTACTTTCTGGAGAGATTTTATCATACATGGGTGTTTAATTTTGTCTAAAGCCTTTTCTGCATCTTTTGAGATGATCATATGGTTTTTCTCCTTCAATTTGTTAATATGGTTTATCACATTGATTGATTTACGTATATTGAAAAATCCTTCCGTTCCTGGGACAAACTCCACTTGATCAGGATGTATGATCTTTGTAAAGTGCTGTTGGATTCTGTTTGCTAGTATTTTGTTGAGGATTTTTGCATCTATGTTCATCAGTGATATTGGCCTGTAGTTTTCTTTGTGACCTCGTTGTCTGGTTTTAGTATTAGGGTGATGGTGGTCTCGTAGAATGAGTTTGGGAGTGTTCCTCCCTTCTGCTATATTTTGGAAGGGTTTGAGAAGGGTAGGTATTAGTTCTTCTCTAAATGTTTGATAGAATTCGCCTCTGGAACCCTCTGGTCCTGGGCTTTTATTCATTGTAAGATTTTTAATCACCATTTCAATTTCAGTGCTTGTGATGGGTCTGTTTATATTTTCTATTTCTTCCTGGTTCAGACTCAGAAGGTTGTGCTTTTCTAAGAATTTGTCCATTCTTCCAGCTTGTCCATTTTTATTGACATATAGTTGCTTGTAGTAATCTCTCATGATCCTTTGTATTCTGCAGAGTCAGTTGTTACTTCTCTTTTTTCATTTCTAATTTTATTGATTTGAGTCTTCCTTTTTTTCTTGATGAGTTTGGTCAATGGTTTATCAATTTTGTTTATCTTATCAAAGAACCAGCTTTTAGTTTTATAGATCTTTGCTTTCATTTCCTTCATTTCTTTTTCATTTATTTCTAAGCTGATCTTTTTGATTTCTTTCCATTTGCTAATGTTGTGGGTTTTTTTTTTCTTCTTTCTCTAACTGCTTAAGGTGTAAGATTAGGTTGTTTATTTGAGATGTGTCTTGTTTCTTAAGGTAGGGTTGTATTGCTATAAACTTCCCTCTTAGAGCTGCTTTTATTGCATCCCATAGGTTTTGGGTCATGTGTTTTCAATGTCATTTGTTTCTAGGTATTTTTTTATTTCCTCTGATCTTTTAGTGATCTCTTGGTTATTTAGTAGTGTATTGTTTAGCTTCCATGTATTGGTATTCTTACTTTTTTTTTTTTCCCTCTAATTGATACCTAGTCTTTTAACGTTGTGGTCAGAAAAGATGTTTGAAATTATTTCACTTTTTTTAATTTATGAAAACTTGATTTGTGATCCAAGATATGATCTATCCTGGAGAATGTTCCATGATCACTTGAGAAGAAAGTGTATTCTGTTGTTTTGGGATGGAATGTCCTATAAATATAAATTAAGTCCATCTTGTCTAATGTGTCATTTAAAGCTTGTGTTTTCTTAATTATTTTAATTTTGCATGATCTATCCATTGGTGAAAGTGGGGCGTTAAAGTCCCCTACTATGAATGTGTTACTGTCGATTTCCCCTTTTATGTCTGTTAGCATTTACCTTATGTATTGAGGTGCTCCTATGTTGGGTGCATAAATATTTTCAATAGTTCTATCTTCTTCTTGGATTGATTCCTTGATCATTATGCAATGTCCTTCATTTGCTCTTGTAATAGTATTTATTTTAAACTCTATTTTGTCTTATATGAGAATTGCTACTCCAGCTTTCTTTTGATTTCCATTTGCATGGAATATCATTTTCCATCCTCTCACTTTGAGTCTGTATGTGTCAGTAGATCTGAAGTGGGTCTCTTGTAGACAGCATATATAGGGGTCTTTTTCTGTATCCATTTATCCAGTCTATGTCTTTTGGTTGGAGTATTTAATCCATTTACATTTAAGGTAATTATTGATATGTATATTTTTATTACCATTTTGTTAATTATGTTGGGTTTGTTATTTTAGGTCTTTTCCTTGTCTTATGTTTCCTGCCTAGTGAAGTTCCTTTAGCATTTGTTGTAAAGCTGGTTTGATGGTGCTGAATTCTCTTAGCTTTTGCTTGTCTGTAAAGTTTTTCATTTCTCTGTTGAATCTGAATGACTTCCTTGTTGGGTAGAGTAATCTTGGTTGTAGGTTTTTCCCTTTTATCACTTTAATTATGTCCTGCCACTCCCTTCTGGCTTGCACAGTTTTTGCTGAAAGGTCAGTTGTTAACCTTATGGGGATTTCCTTGTATGTTTTTTTTGCTTTGCCCTTGCTGCTTTTAATATTTTTATATTTAATTTTTGATAGTTGATTAATATGTGTCTTGGCATGTTTCTTCTTGGATTTATTCTGTGTGGGACTCTCTGCACTTCCTGGACTTGATTGACTCTTTCCTTTCCCATATTAGGGAAGTTTTCAACTATAATCTCATCAAATTTTTTTTAGTCCCTTTCTTTTTCTCTTCTTCTTCTGGCACGCTTATGATTTGAATATTAGTGCATTTAATGTTGTCTCAAAGGTCTCTGAGACTTTCCTCAACTCTTTCCATTCTTTTTTCTTTATTCTTCTCTGAGGTAGTTATTTCCACTCTTTTATCTTCCAGGTCACCTACCCATTTTTCTGCCTCAGTTATTCTGCTATTGATCCCTAGAGAGAATTTTTAATTTCATTCATTGTGTTGTTCATCATTGTTTGTTTGCTCTTTAGTTCTTCTAGTTCCTTGTTAAACATTTCTTGTATATTCTCCATTCTATTTCCAAGATTTTGGATCATCTTTGCTATCATTACGCTGAATTCTTTCTCTGGTATACTATCTATTTCCTCTTCATTTGTTTCTTCTGGTGGGCTTTTACCTTGCTCCTTCTCCTGCTGTGTATTTCTCTGTCTTCTCATTTTGCTTATCTTACTGTGTTTGGGTCTCAGTTTCACAGGCTGCAGGTTTGTAGTTCCCATTGTTTTTAGTGTCTGCCCCCAGTGGTTAAGGTTTGTTCAGTGGGTTGTGTAGGCTTCCTGGTGGAGGGGAATTGTTCCCTTGTTCTGGTGGATGAGGCTTTATCTTGTCTTTCTGGTGGGCAGGAATATGTCCAATGGTGTGTTTTGGCATGTTTTTGAACTTATTATGATTTTACTCACCCTCTCTGCTAATGGGTAAGGTTGTGTTCCTGTGTTGGTAGTTGATTGGCATGGCGTGTCTAGCACTGGAGCTTGCTGGTCTTTGAGTGGAGCTGAGTCTTAGCATTGAGATGGAGATCTCTTGGAGGGTTCTTGCTGACTAATATTACATGGGGCCAGGAGGTCTCTGGTGGACCAATGTCCTGAATTCAGCTCTCTCACCTCAGAGGTTCAGGCCTGACAGCTGGCCAGAGCACCAAGACACTGTCAGCCACACGGCTGGAGAAGATGTGCTATGAGTTGGGTGTCAGCCACTGCCCTGTTGTAGCTCCTTCTCAGCTCTCTCCAAAAGTCTCCCATATACACTGGGTTTTTCCACCATTCCTCCAGACTTGCACATGCCAGTCTGGGATTTGTAGATGTCCTCTTGATACTATTCTTTGAAATACCTTGCATTCATGAGGGTGAGAGATATGCTAATAGCATTGGCTCTCTTCATTTCAGAGACTGAGACCGTCTGAGCCTTCATGTGGCCAAGTCAGGAGCAGCTGATCAATGGTCCCAAAGTGATAATAATTCAGATTCCAAAAAGGTTTTCTGCAACACCTGAGCAGTAGTTCCAAGCAGCTGCTCTGCTCAGCTGCAGCACTCTGACCAGGGAACTTAGTGGGACTCTCAAACAAGTATTTCTGCTGACCTTAGAGCCAGAGTGGCCCACCCAGTCAAGGAGCTGAGGATAGCATCTCCCAGCCCCATTTCACCAGAGGAGTGGACACCTGGAAGCTCTAACAGCATGAACTTGTTTTTTTAATTCTTTTTTTTTTTTTTTTTTTTGTGGTACGCGGGCCTCTCACTGTTGTGGCCTCTCCCATTGCGGAGCACAGGCTCTGGACGTGCAGGCTCAGCAGCTATGGCTCACGGGCCCAGCTGCTCCGTGGCACGTGGGATCCTCCTGGACCGGGACACGAACCCGTGTCCCCTGCATCGGCAGGCGGACTCTCAACCACTGCGCCACCAGGGAAACCCCAGCATGAACTGTTAATGAAAAAACCAATAGTCTAATTAAAAACAAACTATATGGAGATAATTTTGAGAATTGCAAGAACACCTAAAAGAAAATATGATTTAATTCTCAAGATTACAGTGCTGTACCCTGAATTTTTAAGCTAACAATGGAAATATGTTACAAAGATGAAAAGATTTTGTTTTCAGATAATAACAGAAACAATCAGATATCATTTCATGAAATGACTTAATATTGATAAATGTTAAGGCCACAATTTGAATGTACAAGTTCACAACTATTGTTCATCAAAGGGTTTGCAGTATTTCCTGGTTTATGAGCTGTCTCCATGATGTACACTACTGTATTTTTACTACTGGTGTTGATGGTTTACTCTGCAGGGTAAGTGACCTCCAGTCAATATGGCAGACTGAACTGATGTGGGAAATGTAAAGAGCACATTCCCAACTCATGGAGTTGCTCCAGTGTAACTAAGTTAGAAAGCCAAGAGTCCAGCTCAAAAGCAAAAAATAGAAATTCTGAGGAGCTAGAAACTAAGAGGAAACAAAGCCAGAGCCTGACTGTGGGTTAAATCTGAAAGGTCCACAGAGCTACTGAAACTTGATACAAGCTTAAAGGTTTATAGTTTCAAAAATGAGGGGAGAGCGTGGGTGGAAGTCGAGGCCAAGTATCCTGAGTCCCCTGCCTACCCTAAAAGCTGTGAAAGTCTTAATCAGGACCTAGAACAATTCTGTCCATTGGCCCAGGGACACAGCAACCACAGCAGGTACCTTGGTAATGATAGAAAAAGTCATCTGTGAGGAAATGGAACAATGAACCTCTTCTGGAGGTGTGGAAGTTGAACCAAGAAATTTTTTTCAACAAATACTCATTTGTTGAGAATTTATGTTGTGAAGAACAGCTACATACTATTCTAAGTTCTTCATAGATATTAACTTATTTAATCCTTATAATGACTTTAGGAGAAAAATTAGTTTAGAGAAAAGAGTCAAACACAAAACTGTAGCATGAGGCCTCCTCCACAGCTGAGGTTGCATGGAACTACCACAGGAAATAACTCTTGCTAAAGATGAGCTAAGGTATGGGGAAGATGGCGGAAGAGTAAGACGCGGAGATCG
>NW_020172293.1:8955712-8969417 GCF_003031525.2 Neophocaena asiaeorientalis asiaeorientalis | reverse complement strand
TAATTTCTCTGTCGCATCTGAATGAGATCCTTGCTGGGTAGGGTAATCATTGGTTGTGTAGGCTTCCTGGTGGAGTGGACTGGTGCCTGTGTTCTGGTGGGTGATGCTGGATCTTGTCTTTCTGGTGGGCAGGACCACGTCCGGTGGTGTGTTTTGGGGTGTCTGTGACCTTATTATGGTTTAGGCAGCCTCTCTTCTAATGGATGGGGTTGTGTTCCTATCTTGCTTGTTGTTTGTCATGGGGTGTCCAGCACTGGAGCTTGCTGGTCTTTGGGTGGAGCTGGGTCTTAGTGTTGAGATGGAGATCTCTGGGAGAGCTCTCACCGATTGATATTATTTGGGGCTGGGAGGTCTCTGGTGGACCAGTGTCCCCAACTTGGCTCTCCCACCTCAGAGGCTCAGACCTGACACCAGGCTGGAGTGCCAAGACCCTGTCAGCCACATGGCTCAGAAGAAAAGGGAGAAAAAAAGATAAATAAATAAATAAAAAGTTATTAAAATAAAAAATGAAAAAAATATTAAAAACCAAAAAGTAATAAGAAAAACAAAAGAAAGAAAGAATGAAGCAGTCAAACCAAAAAACAAATCCACCAATGATAATAAGCGCTAAAAACTATACTTATTAAAAAAAAAAAAGAGAGACAGAACCCTAGGACAAATGGTAAAAGCAAAGCTATACAGACAAAATAACACAAAGAAGCATACACATACACACAAAAAGAGAAAAAGGAAAAAAAAATTTATATATAAAAAAGGAAGAGAGCAACCAAATCAATAAACAAATCTACCAAAGATAATAAACTCTAAATATTAAACTAAGATAAACATAAAACCAGAAACAAATTAGATGCAGAAAGCAAACCCGAAGTCTACCGTTGCTCCCAAAATACACCACCTCAATATAGGGGTGATTCATTGTCTACTCAGGTATTCCACAGATGCGGGGTGCATCAAGTTGATTGTGGGGATTTAATCCTCTGCTTCTCAGGCTGCTGGGAGAGGTTTCCCTTTCTCTTCTTTGTTCGCACAGCTCCTGGGGTTCAACTTTGGATTTGGCCCCGTCTCTGTGTTTAGGTCGCCTAAGGGCATCTCTTCTTCGCTCAGACAGGACGGAGTTACGGTAGCAGCTGATTCGGGGTCTCTGGGTCACTTAGGCCGGGGGAAGGGAGGGGTATGGATGCGGGGCGAGCCTGCGGCTGCAGCGGCTGGCGTGACGTTGCACCAGCCTGGGGCGCGCCCTGTGTTCTCCCAGGGAAGTTGTCCCTGGATCACGGGACCCTGGCAGTGGTGGGCTGCACAGGCTCCTGGGAGGGGAGGTGTGGATACTGACCTGTGCTTGCACACAGGCTTCTTGGTGGTGGTAGCAGCAGCCTTAGCGTCTCATGCCCGTCTCTTGGGTCCCCGCTGATAGCCGCGGCTTGCACCTGTCTCTGGAGCTCCTTTAGGTGGCGCTCTGAATCCCCTCTCCTTGCACACCCCGAAACAATGGTCTCTTGCCTGTTCTTTAGCTCCAGACTTTTTCCCGGACTCCCTCCCGGCTAGCTGTGGTGCACTAGTCCCGTTCAGGCTGTGTTCACGCCGCCAACCCCAGTCCTCTCCCTGGGATCTGACCGAAGCCCAAGCCTCAGCTCCCAGCCCCTACCTGCCCCAGCCGGGGAGCAGACAAGCCTCTCGGGTTGGTGAGTGCCGGTCGGCACCGATCCTCTGTGCAGGAATCTCTGCTTTGCCCTCCGCACCCCTGTGGCTAAGCTCTCCTCCGCGATTCCGAAGCTTCTCCCACTCCGCCACCCCCCGTCTCTGCCCGCGAAGGGGCTTCCTAGTGTGTGGAAACTTTTCCTCCTTCACAGTGCCCTCCCAGAGGTGCAGGTCCTGTCCCTAATTTTTTTTTTTTTTTTTTCCCCTCACGCGTCTTTTTTTCAGTCCTACTTGGGTCAAAAAAATGCAGTTTTAAAGCCCATTTCGATGTTTTAAGATTCAGAGGAAAGAGGTTTAACAGGAGGCTATAAAACTCCCTTAATCTTTAATGTCTTATTTTCACAGATTTGCTGGCGAATGGGGCACCAACCTGCGTCCCCTGCATTGGCAGGCGGACTCTCAACAACTGCGCCACCAGGGAAGCCCCCCCATCCCTATTCTTTTGTCGCTGTTTTTTCTTTTTTCTTTTGCTCTACCCAGGTACGTGAGGAATTTCTTGCTTTTTGGGAGGTCTGAGGTCTGAGCATTCAGTAGGTGTTCTGTATGAGTTGTTCCACATGTAGATGTATTTCTGATGTATTTTGGGGGAGGAAGGTGATCTCCATGTCTTACTCCTCTGCCATCTTGAAGGTCTCCAGCATGTGGGATCTTAGTTCTCTGACCAGGGTTTGAAGCAGCGCCCCCTGCATTGGAAGCAGGAGTCTTAACTGCTGGACCACCAGGGAGGTCCCTAAAAGTTATTGTAAGTATATTTTTCTGGATGGAGTGGGTCCCTATGGCGCTTATTATTCACTATTTGTGGGATAAAGATATATTGTGGGTTTTCTTAAAGTGCGCTGTACCAGGGCTAAAGAACATGCTTTGTTCTGGGCTTCCTGTAGCTGCTGTGTGCAGAGATGGTTCTGAAAAACAGCAGCAGGTGAGGCAGCTGAACTGCCCGGAGCCGCTCCTCCCTGTGATCCGACACTTGCCACACAAGATGGATCGTCCTGTTGCACACCTGTGGCTTCCTCGGTTCAGGAGACAGAGGTTACGCTGTCAGCAGGAGAGGGTGTGCCGTCTTGGGCTTCAGGGGGTTTGCACAAGATTCAAATTGGAGGTTGCCCGTGAGGCCAGACTTCATCTGTGGAGGATCTATAGAATAAGAGAACTTTGTTATTCCTTTAGGAACATAGATTAGATCTTAGGGCGGAAGTCTTTTTGAGTCTCATACTACAGATTGGGGAGGTTTAAATTTCCACTTCTGTAAAGGAAGCATTTAGAATGTTAGGTGTATATGCATTGGAAATCCTTGCCTCCTCTTTGCATTTGTGTTTCTCATGCAGTTACCATGTGTGAAATATCAGTTACACACAGCTATGTACAGGATGATGGTTCTCTTAGGCAACAAATAAGAAACCTTCTGAGTGCCTTATAAATAATGTATTAAGGTTAGGAAAGAAGCATTAATTTTATCTCCTGAAAAATTGGCTCCTGCATTTTCTATATTATTGTGAATATGTCTTTATGGAATGTTTTGATTATTTAATTGTTTTGAATGGTGGTTATATTTTTTTCTTTAAAATTTTACCTGTATCTCAAATTAAGGCTATGAGAGCTTGTGAAAAAGTTGCTATGGTGACTATATATTTAGGCTTCTATCTCCAACTTAGGAATGGATTTGTGCTCTAAAACCTCATTTTAAAATCAGTTATTTGGAACTCTGTTGTTTTTTTCATAGAAACAATATTGCAAGTAATAGATTTCAGACTCAAGTAAAACTACTTACTTAAATCAGAAAGTAAAGGAAATTTCATATACTTCTATCTTTATAAATATAATAGAGTACTCATTTTTTTCACCTCATGAATTCTTCTACTGGAAGAGGTTTAGCAAAGGGTCTGTTTGTTTGGCACTTTTTCTTACCTTACGGGATTTGAAATATAGCGTTATTGGACCACAAGGTGCTTTGGAGTATTCATTCATTCCTTCAGTAAATATTTACTGTGTACCTACTATGTGCAAGGCACGGGTTGAGGCCCTGGGGCCTTAACATTGAATAAAATGGTTAATCCCTCCCTGATGCTTGCTGGCAGTTGGGAGCTGACCTCTAAGTAATGCCCTGGGAATGGGGTGGGAGGCCAGGAAGGAGGCTGTCTGCAGGGCTTATTCTCTGATTGCTAACAGAACCCTGGGAAAGGGGCCCTGGGGTTCCTGAAGTTTCTGCTCCATAGACCTTGTCTCTCAAATTCCCCTTCTACGCTGTCTGTTGTGCACTGGAGCCCGTTCTGAGCTCTACCATCGTGAGATACTCATGGTTCATCTTTGTCTTCAGAGTGTCAAGAGAGCCTAAAGCACAGCTATGCCTGTAAATGTTCAACAACCCACTGATTTGTAGAGTTTGTTGGTTTCTGTGGTGTGAATGCTCTACTGCGGCCCATGTCGAGAACCAGTGTGATGTCGTCAGTGAGTGTGGAGTTGGAAACACACCATTTACACCATTATGTAACATTTCCACCCTGTGGATGAGAGAGACATGCATATCCTCAGACCACAGAGAGCAGTGAAACGCAGTAGTGTAATTAGGAAGGGGTGAGTTTTATTTATTTACCTTTGATTTTAACTGAATTTATTTAATTGTAAGTTTGCATAAGTAAATTTTAATGATGACTGTGTTTAACAGTGGGTTTGCAGAATTCCTGAAAATTTAACCGTGAGTTCTCGAGAGCCAGCACACTGCTAAGAGCGCCACGATGCCTTGCCTGAAATCCCTACGGCCAGATGTTAGAGTCCAGATTTTTTCCCATTTTAGAAAGGCAGTAGGGAAGGTGATCAGAACATGTAACATCCCCTGTGATGCTGAAGGCAGAACTCCGTAGTCCAATCATTGACGGCTCTGCGGGGACATGTGCCTTCTCTGCAACATGGGAGTAAATGCATATTATAAATAATCTTGCATGGGTCCAGATTTGGCTTTGCCGAATGTGCTTCTCAGAAACTTACGAAAACATGTTCGATTCTGGAGCCATTTGATGTTGGAATTGTGGATAAGGCATTGTGAAGCTGTATTATTTGTTTGCAAATCAAGGATTGTTATTCCAGGTCTATGAGAACCTGTGTGTTTGCTTTCTGTGTTTGAAAGAGGGTGGAAACTCAGCAGCCCTCCCCCTGGGATCAGAGCTGCCCTGCAGGAGGGGCTGTGGCCCCGCCTCCCTCTTCTTCCTCTGCAGCCTCTGGCCCGGTGACTCCCCCCTTCACCCTTGAAGACTCTTTCTGTGCTTCATTCTTTCTGCCCAGCTTCTCCGCCCCGCCTCTCGCAGGGCTTCACCCCAGTCGATCTGCTGCTCTGTTCACCCTGGCACCTGTGTCCCGCCTGGCACTGATGGTACAGAGACCGCAGTATGTGCAGTCCAGCCCCAGAGCTCATCCTCCAGGAAGTGGAATGAAGCTGACAGCTACCTCCGAAGAGCAAATTCCCGGGGTGGAAGTGCGATCCAGAGTGCTTGGAGTATTGGTGGTGTGTCTTTGCAAAGCTTCTTTTCTTTCAAGTCCTGTGACCCAGACAGCGTTCGTTAGATTCTCATCAGTCAGACCCATTTCTTTGCACACGTGTTGTGTCTTGTTTATCAGGGAGCGTATATCCCAGGGATGTCACCTGGTGGTAGCTTCCAGGAAGGCGGCCAGGTTAGGGCACAGCGGCCAGTCTTCCCAGAGCACCCATGCAAGCTGGCACTCAGATTTCCTGACTCTCTTGTGGTTTTGAAGGCTCCACTGGGAATATTTGACACCAGGAAGTCTGGATCACTAATTTGAGGGGTTTTCCATTACTGTTATTTTATGAGGGGAAACTGATAAGTGAACCTACAGTTTCATCACATGTGGAAGTTTAATTCAGCCTTTCTTTCTTGGTGAAGGTATTGAATAAAGATCTTGTCTTTATACAGTCTTGTGCAACGTTCTGTTTTATTCACTTATGACACGTAGTGATGTCACAATTTGTGAAGTGACTTCCCCCCCACCCAATTTACCACTTGCCTAAGTGTGTTTCACTGTCTGACAGGATTGAATGAGGCCGGTTTTAAGGTGGTAGCAGTTTATAAATAATGTGCTTCTTTCAAAGAAAAAGCAACAGCCTATTAATGGTTTGTTTACATGAAGTGTGTGTTTATTTCTGGCAATTTTGATGTTAAGTGTCTAATTAGATTTGTGTTTTACAATAAGCACTAATTTGGCCAGTTTGGGAGTTTGTATTTTCCTTTCTTTTAGGCTAGTACGCAAGGTTGTAGGAACTGTGCTTAAATGTCCCAGCAGTGGCCTTTTCTGCGTTTGCTATCGTGCCTGTGTAGACAGACTGTACGGTCTGTGGGGTCTCTTGTGTGTGAGAGTGATTTTATTGTCTGAGCGGTTTCCAGCTTCTGGATCATTAAGACATTTCCAGCATTTTCAGTGGTTTCAGAGATAAAACTCTTGGTGAGGAGTGTGGGCCCCATAGCAGTCCGGTTCTGGGTTGGTTTGCCACCGGATCCAGAATCCCCGGGGTCTCCTCGGCTTGCAGATGGTTTCCTGTTGTTACTTTCTTCTTTGTTGTTGTCTCTCTCACCTTTTCTTTCAGTCCTTGGGTCATTCATACTGTTGTTTTAAATTCCTTATATCATGTCCAAGGTATTGACTGTGTTGACTTCATCGGGGGAGAGCAGGGTGATGCGCTGAGACCAATGTACAGATGTACAGACGGGGCAAAGTGTCACAGCAGAGGTTCAACCAAGGACCCTGGAATACAGGGTTCAGGATCCCCCAGTGGTGGTTGGTTTTCTGGGGGTGGATACTATCTTCTAAAAGGGTGTGAGAGGGCTTCCCTGGTGGCGCAGTGGTTGAGAGTCCGTCTGCTGATGCAGGGGATACGGGTTCGTGCCCCGGTCCAGGAGGTCCCACATGCCGCGGAGTGGCTGGGCCTGTGAGCCATGGCCGCTGAGCCTGCACGTCCGGAGCCTGTGCTCCGCAACGGGAGAGGCCACAACAGTGAGAGGCCGGCGTACCGCAAATAATAATAATAAAAATAAAAAGGTGTGAGATCCTTTTACAAGGAAATGTGGTGATCTATGGGAAATAATGTTTGTCCTGCAGGGATTCAGAGCGAAACCATTGGCTTCAAGCACACTTGGGAGGTTTTGCCAATTACAAGTGGTGGTGGACCACAGCCAGTTAAGGCAACCTTGTAGGTTTCTCATTTCCCTGGGTGTCCAGAGGGTGTGATAGCAGTGCTCTTTGTATTTTGAGGATAAGAAGGGTCAGCTCCTGCCATTAGTATCACTTGGTTGCTACTGCTGCTGCTGTTGCGGTAATCACATTTTTTATTTTATTTTATTTTTTAAAATTAATTTATTTTTGGCTGCGTTGGATCTTCGTTACTGCACGTGGACTTTCTTTAGTTGTGGCGAGCGGGGGCTACTCTTTGTTGTGGTGTGCGGGCTTCTCATTGCGGTGGCTTCTCTTGTGGAGCACGGGCTCTAGGCATGCGGGCTTCAGTAGTTGAGTTGTGGTGCATGGGCTTAGTTGCTCCGCGGCATGTGGGATCTTCCTGGACCAGGGCTCAAACCTGTGTCCCCTGCATTGGCAGGCGGATTCTTAACCACTGCGCCACCAGGGAAGTCCCACATTTTTTAAATAGTCAGGAATTTTGTTTATGATTCTCTTTTATTCCAATCCATGTAAAGTGATTCCTTATTTCTGGGTTTTAGCTTTGAACATTTATATAGTAAAATGGGAAGATGGAGCAGAGAAAGTAGCAGGAATACTTCAAGGAAATAAAGAGAATTTGAGGATATTGAGAAGAGGTGTACGCTGCTAATATATAACTGTGGTAATCAGAGTGATGTGACGGAATTTAAGAAATATATATTGATATTTAATTGAATGTTAGAAAATGTGTCTTTAATTCTGTCTTCTTTCTTTTAGAGGGGAGGTCTGTGAATCTGCTGCAACTACATGCAGAATTCAGTGCCTCTGTGCATTTTGTTTTTTCTGTGGAGAAGGTTCATTCTTTCATTTCGTTCATTTCTTGGCACATAGTAGGTGCACAGTGTGAGTAAAAGAATAAGTAAAGTGAAGTAGGTGATGGGCCTTATACTCCGGTGCAGCCTTGTATTATCAGCAGTCCAAGTTGTGATCCTTCCTATAGGAAAGGCGGAAACCGCAGCTGGAGGGTCAGGGACTCCGGAACGTCCGTGGCTCTTTGTTTTGCATCAGCCTACTGTTTCCGGAGATTCTAGCCTCAGCCTACTTCAAAAGTACTTCTGGTTTCAGAGAATAAATAGTAAGATCTGGATGTTAGAGTGTTGAAAAAGTAGGAGGACGATGACATGGGTAATTGGTGTCATTCTGTGAACTAAGGTACAGGCTGCAGTGATCTCTTTCTTCTTGCAGGCTGTGGTTTTCTGGGTGTGCAAGCAGAGGTGTGCGGTTAGGGCATGATGCCCTGAGGACTTGCAGTGGATGAGCTGCTGGTATTAGCTTGCCTATACTTTTCAAAGGGGTTGCAAAATAGGTAATGCAAACTGATATTAATTCATTATGTGTTTATTGGGGCACCTTTCAGGCAGGAGCAGGGTGGGACACGAAGATGAAAGAAATAGATCTTTTCACAAGAAAACCAAGAGCTGTTTACAGAATCCTCATCTGTTGAGACAAGCATAATGTGAAGACGAATTTATTTGCTTAGTGTTATTTGAACAAATATCTGAGTGTCTATTTTTTGTATATCAGTGGACTAAAAATTGTGTTTTTTTCCTATTCTTTTACCATTCATTCCCTATTATTGAAATTATTTTAGCACGTGTATTGCAGTAGCTTTACGTCCCACTTGTTGAAAATATGTATTGATGTCACCTTCCTTGAAAAGTGCTAATATGCCTCCTGGTAGTATTTAAATACTACTGATCACTACCCCGTGCTACTTTCCCTTTCCTGGTTTTCTTGAGTTTACTTACATTGTTTAGTCAATTCTCAAATTTCTTCCAAAATGGAATTGGAGGAAGAGAAGAGAAGCCTGCAATCTCAGCTTTGTGGCGGGTTTGTTCTGATTTCACTACACGCTCCACATCCAGATTGGGACCGTAAATAAACTCCTGGCTTCACCCACCATCCACCGATGACACCGCCCGGTTCCATGTCATTAGTCTTGAACTCCCCTTCCCACCATGAACCCCCAACTCCAGGTGTCTACTGGGAATTGGATCCTGGATGTACCTCAATCTGAATGCATCGTCTTTCGTCCCAAACTTCTTCGTCCTTATACTTGCCCCCTGCCCAGCCACCCAAGCCTAGACATCTCAGATTTGTCCCCCTCCTCCAAGGCGCCACTCACCCACCAAGCACCAAAGCCTTTTAAATAAGTCTCAGCTCTGTGTTTTAATAATTATTTGTGTTAACTGTGTTTTCACTCCACTGCTTTCCTATGAGTCTAGGCCCTCCTGACTTCTTCTCTATTGGACTAAGGAGCTGCCGTGTTTCCCTTTCCAGTCCTTTCTCCAAAATCCTCCAAGCCTTCTGCAGAATAAATGCAGATTACACTGTTGTGCATTCAGGGCTGCCCCAGGGTTTTCAGGATGAAGTTCACACGGCTGAACTTAGTCCAGGAGCCCTTCGTCTTCCTCGGGTGATAACCTCAATCTCTTGACGCTCTCTAAAATCATCATGGTAGCTGACGTTTATTGAGTACTTGCGACCTGCAGGAACCCTTCCAAGCACTTGCTCAGAATTAAGTAGAATAACATATGCAACAGCCCTGTGCAGCACTGAGACCCAAAATGTGGAGGAGCTGTCCAGGTCCCACAGCTGGGAGGGGTCACCTCTCTGAGCCTCAGTCGTCCTGGGGAACCCATCTAAGACTGCCAACCTCACCCTTGTGAAAGGAGTGGAGGGCACTGCAAATGATGGGATGACCTTGACTTGACCGACCCCCGCCCACCGGCCCAGTTCCAGGTCAGCCATGGGGAGGTTTTCTGTGAGATGTAAATGGAAGGAAAACAGAAATTCTGTCTGTCTTCAGAATATGTTCTGCCAAAAAGTCAGGTTTCAAAACTCTTTGTGCTTGGCTAAATCCATTAGATGGCACTGGATTTCAAAAGATTTGTGTGAAATTTTAGTATTAAAGTGATTTGTGGATTAGGGGAGATGTTCAACTTCTAAGGTATTTCTTTCATCCGTCAAACATGGAGGAGAAAGGATTGACACGCAATTAGTATTTATTCTGTGTCCGCTTTTTAAAAAAACATTGCTAAGCAGGTTATACTAATGAAGAGTAGTTGCTATAAAGAATTTTATTATTTAGTTATTTTTTGAATAAACCTGCCAGCTGATTAAAATGAGCTTAATTTAATCAGCATTGTCTTGCATACTGAAGATAATTTGGGATAATGTCAAGGACACGTTATTGCTCCTTTTGTAGAAGGTGGTGAGATAATGAGTGTAGCAAAAAGGAGTCAGAAAATGTTTGAAGTTTTTCATCTTTGCCTCTGGGTGGATATTTAAAAGTCACACTTTGTCTTTTTGCATGCAAATTAAACTGAAAGGCATTTTGTAATGTAACATTAGTGTTATATTTTACAAAACAAATTTGTTGAACTCTGATCTTTTGTTAATATTGGCTTGTGGTTGTCAGAATGAAGACTGACTTTTTGTTATGTATCAGTATAAACTGAACTTTCATTCAGAACTTGGAGTGAACAGAAGTGGTGCGTTTGATGCATCTTCAATGGGAAACATGACTGAGAAGCAGCGACTCCCAGTTCTTCTGCTGTGCTTTTCTCAGTCACTTTTTGCTCCTGTGTCCCTCTCCTGCCCCGCAAAGTCAATGAATGCCACAGAATCTTCTGAATTCCTGTCTTTTAAAGCAGTTAAACTCTCTTTTTTTCTGACGATGCTTTTGGATGGAAGCTAAGATATCAGTGGGAGTCTGGTTCAAATTGTGAAGTCAGCAGTTAAGGGATTACTAACCCCCAAGTGAGTCCCCTATACAAATGGCAAGTTGCCTTGGAAACAAGGCGGGTTCCTTCAGTTGGAAGTATGATCTTGCCTGTAAATGCCAGAGATGGTGATTCGCTTACCTCTGTTGCAGGATCTCTAGGTCTAACCGTTGTGCCGAGATGCTTTCTGCTTAACTCCTCCTCAGTACTGATGGCTTGATGGAACCAGAGCCAAGTTTTCTTTTCTCGTGCTTCTAATTTTAAACATAATTTGCAAAATTGAGAACTAAGGAAGTGATCCTGTAAATTTCTGTTTGAGGATGGGGAGTTCTCCACTACCGACTGCCAAAAAAATAAAGTATAGTTCACCGGAGTTGACCGGCAAGGAATTTTAGTGATGAGTCATTTGTCATAGATTCAACAGTGGAATCAGGGATGGGCTGCTCAGGGAGCGTATGTGAACGCATTGTTCTGTGAGGTGGTTATTTGATGAGCCGTGGCAGATTTCTCCAGCGAGCTGGGATCACCTGATACATATGCACTCCATACAGCACGGAGTCTAGGACGCAGGTTGATGGGAGGCTGCCCTTGTGACGTGAGGCTCGAATCGACTCCTGCTGCCCTCTCATGTAGACGTTTGTGTCTTGCTAGGTGCAGGGGTGGTGAGGGCATGCGGAGACAAGGTTTTCAGGTCAGTGGAAGAGGCCCTGGCTTAATTTACCTGGCTAGCTGAGGAGGTAAAAAAGACTAGAGGGGCTTCCTAACCAAGGTCTCAACTCAGCTTCAGCAGACTCACCAAGTGGAGGCAGAAATCCAGAAGTGCAGGACGGCAGGCATGAGCAGTGGTCCTGCCTGGTGGTAATTGTGGTGCTGCGTTTCTGGGCTGAGCAATCACATTGCAGCCTCTCATCCCTTTGGTCTGTGGTTCAGGGGTTGGGGATAGTTGAGGCTGGTGCCCTAGACTGTGGAGTCCGTGTGCAGTGGCATGTCTTTGTGGGACAGAGGGGAAGTGTCACTCGTGCATACATACTCCGCAAAGCTCAAGTCGCATCGCTGGGGCTGTGGGTTTTCGTCACGGACCTTTTAATCACAGTTTAGAGTAAAGCATTGATTGAAAGACTCTGTGTGTGCGTGTGGTTTTTGCTTGTCACATTGTGCCTGTCTGTTTCCTACGTGATGTTGGACTTTTGATTAATAATACATATATTTTTAAACTTAGATCCCCAACCCCCAGACTATGGAATTCATCAAAGGAGTCACTCCTGGGGGAGTCTCTCATTTACAGTCCGTTAATGAAGCTCTTCCTGAGTCAGTGTGTTACACGTACTGATTGTCAAGCTGAATTGTGTACAGATTAAAACACCTTGTTGTTGAATCCTGTTTCTGCCCCTCGCTCACTTTTGGAGAGATGTATGTTAGGAGGTTGGCAGTGGCAAGGAGACGGGGGGCTGGGCACCCATAGGTGAGGACCTGCTGCCTCTCAAATCTCAAGCCCCGGAGCTGGAAGTTGAGACAGATTTGAGGTCGAGGCTCCAGGTACAGTGCAGGGAAAGGACTCCAGCTCTTTATTACCTTTCTTAGCTTAGCCAGGAGGAAAAGTGGCTACGCCTTCAGTATGCCCGTGGCATTTAGAGTTCTCTTCTAAGCTGTGGGGTTTTTTTTTTTGGTATCGGACAATATACACTAAATTTTTAAAAATGCTGATGAAGCAGATAATTAATCTTGCTTATATAACATTTAAAGTTTTTCAGTGGCAAGCTTGAGATTCTCCTTCTGTTGTGAGTTTGTTTTTATTAGTTACAGCTTGTATTACTACTATTATAAAACACCACTGGCCCCAATATATTCTTTTACTGTTGTTTTGCTTACTCGACCAGTAAAACTGTAGCTTTATTTAAATGAGTTTTTAATGAACCATGAGAGCAAGTAAGGCTCAGAGAATGACTAAGGATTTAGTGTTGCCTCTGTCGTTAAAGTGAGTTCAGTCATTAGAAAGCTTAAAAATTGATTTGATAGGTTTTTTCTGGCCCATGTCTACACAATAATTCATTATTACATCATTACCTTTGATTCTGAGGTTCATAGGGCTTCTTTCCCAGTTTTACCGTCATCTCTTTGAGGGGAAGCTGCATGTGCTCATGGGAAAATCTCAACAAATGCCACCTCCTCCAATTTGGTGTCAACCCATATATGTGTGATTAGCCAATTTCAGGTTCATTTTGTTCTGTCTTACTGTGCAGTCTTGCTTTTTATTAACACTTCAGCAATAGTGTAATGTAGTTGTAACCTCATGGGTGGGTACAAAGGGAACAGTGGTCCTTGGTAACGGGGATGGGAGGGGGAAGGGTTTACATTATGTCTCACGAGTGGGTCAGCCAGCTGATGGCTACAGCATTTACATGTGTTCATTGTGGTTTGCGGTTGATAACACTCAAGGCTATTAGTTGAGCATAACTCTTAAATTGGGAATCTAATTAGTCTGGAGGCTCAGTGGGTGACACAGTGTGTCACCCTAAGGGACAGCAGAATTAAATCCCAGCTCTGAAATATAAGCTGGGGAGTGTCATAGGTGAATAGATTTCACTGTGATTTCCAGATGAAGCACAGTATCTTTATTAAGCATCTCTGTCACTGAGATATTACCTTCTTAAAGGATGCTGTTAGCTCTTGTGGGACAATAACCTTTCATCATCCACACGTAGAAGCTTGTGATGGTGTTGGTCTCCTTGGTTGTTCAGGTAGGGAATGTCTTACCCCCTCCTACATGGTATATTGTTTGAAATGACACTGTTAAATATTTATCTCGTTAGGTTCCCCTATTGTGAGTAGATAACATACTGCACTAATCTATATAACCATGCTAGTGTCTCTTAGTTTTCCTTTTCTTTTTTCTTTTGGCTGTGCCACAAAGCTCGCAGATTCTTAGTTCCCCGACCGGGGACCAAACCTGGGCCCCGGCGATGAAAGCGCCGAGTGCTAACCACTGGACCATCAGGGAATTCCCTACCATGTTTTTAAAGGTGTATCCTTGAGTCAAAGGGCAAAAAAAAAAAAAAAAAAAAAAAAAA
>NW_020172293.1:8949748-8955434 GCF_003031525.2 Neophocaena asiaeorientalis asiaeorientalis | reverse complement strand
GAAAAAAAAAAAAAAAAAAAAAAAAAAAAGTAAAGGGATTGATATGTGTGATCCTAACTATAGAAACTCCTAGATTGACCTATGGGAAGAAAAAGTCATTTTTGGAATAGTGATAGTTTAGAACTATATGTTATGGAACAGCCTTACTTCCGTCATAAAATACATGTATCTCCAACGACTTGATTTTTATTGTTAGTTTTTTGGAATGTTATACTGTGATAGAGCTCTCACATTTTTACTGCATTTCCTCTCTGTTGCATTTATGCTTTACAGGCAAATCTGCCTATGAAACCTCCCTGCCATCGTTCAGAGATGTGTTGTTTTACGTGATGCCATCATTATCTTGGGGGTTCAGAAGCATCATCGTCATAGTCTCGTGTTAGGAAGAATATTGAAAAATGTGGCAAACGCAGGGAGTTCCCTACCGGAAGCAAAATCAAGTGCATGCTGTCTTTTGTGTTTCTTGCCGATTTTGCTTTGATAGCGCAGACGAAGTGATTCAGTGGAGTCCGGCTTACTCATTGAGGCCAATCATGTTCCTTAGGTGAAGAAAGGGTCTTAAAGGCATCTTCAAGTTCAGTGTCATTTTTAGTATTTTTCCACATACTTTGGACCTTCTCCAGGGCCGGAAACACGATGCCTTTCTGAAGAGTTACAGGTCTTTATTTCAGAGTCAAACAATTTGATATATTAATGTTGAGTGTGCAAAAGATGTTCATGAGACCCATAATAATCAGCTTTTTCTGGATATGCGCAGCCCTTACATGAAGAAATCAACAGAGACAGACGGATGACTCGAGGGCTATGGCAGTAAAATGGCTTTGGAGGGCGTGTGGTGTCTGGGCCTAGAGTCTTGGCGACCTCACTTAGGCAACTACTCGACTTATGTCCCCTGCCATTTCCTGTATGAAGACAGAATCTGCAACATCTTTTGATTCTTTTAAAAAGCTCTTCTGATCAAGACTGAGTGATGATATCTTTAGCATGGTTACCCTCAGATATGTTCAGGAACTTTTAGATAGTGGTATCAAAATTATGTTAACTTGGTAAGGTGGGGTGTTAGCTTTAGTTAATCAAGAATGAATAGAATTCGATTCTAAGACTTGTAGGTGCTCATAGCCTGGAGTTTCCCAGAAGGCTTTGCTGTCGACATGTTAGATGCTCCGGGGCAGTGAGGTTGGGAGAAAATATCTCTGAAGTTGGATGGATTTGACTTCCAATTTCAGATTCATTCTGTACTTATAGCTAAGCTCTAGTCATATTAATTTTTCTGAGTCTCAGTTTTCTTTTCAGTGAAATGAGATGTAAAAAGCTGCTCTGTGTTTGTGTGAGGGGTTGCAGGGAGGATGGAGGGCACCTGCAGAAGAACTTCACTCTGTGCTTATTGTGACGTTGACTTTTTCTAGCAAGCCTTCTCCTTTCCTGTTCCTGTTGTTTTCCCCTCTTATTGGTGTATCGAAGAACTTTGCCTCAGTCTGTAGTTACTCTTGAAACTGATCCTCAATTTTCTAGAAGTATTTATCTATCAGCCACCACGCTATCACTTAATAATAGCTAACAGTAAGCATGCGCTTGTGTTCTGAAAGTCGACACGCCTTCTCTCCGATTTGTCACAAGTCCAGGAGGAGAGGTCCTGGCACTAGATTAGTTTCCTATTGCTGCCATAACAAATTACCACAAACTAGTGGTGTAAGACATCACACGCTTATTAACTTGTAGTTCTGTAGGGTAGAAGTCTGACATGGGTAACGTCAAGGTGGAGCAGAGCTGCATTCTTTCCTGGAGGCCCTAGGGGAGAATTCATTCTCTTGCCTTCCAGAGGCCCCCGCGTTCCTTGGCTCACGGCTCCCTGGCTTCATCCTCCAAGCCAGAAGTGTCATCTCTCTCTAACCATTGTTGTATCTCCCTCTGACCACAGCTGGGAAAGGGTCTCCACTTATCCAGACTCCTGTGATTAGCTGGGACGCACTGGATAATCCTGGACAGTCTCCCCGTTTTAAGGTCCTTGATCTGAATCGCATCTTCAGGTCCTTTTTGCCATGGAAGGGCAACGTCCACAGGTTCTGGGGATTTGGGTGTGGACAGTCATGGGCATTATTCTGCCTACCACAGTCACCACCCTCTTTCCAGATGAGGACAAGTAAGGCTTGGCGATGGCCGAGAGGCCAGTGGATTAGGCCAACATCCATCTAAGAAGTAAGGTCAGAGCTGGTTTTGAATGTAGTTCTCTTTGTGAATTCTATGCTCTTAGCCACTTGGCTACACACAGTTCTGGGCTTTTAGCTCAGATTTTTATCCATGAAAGAGGCCACCCTTGATCCAAGTGGTTTATGTATACATTTACATGTGATGCTTACGAAATGGGTTTTCTGTTGGAGGGTTCTGATGTCTCAGGCAGCTGAAATGACTTGTTCTGAGGGAGGTGGCAATGTGTGGCCAAGTTTGGAGTTTTATTTATAGGCGGGTCATCGTGGGTGTTATCCTAAATTCTGCCTGTCTTTTCTCGTGGAGACTGGATAGGTGAATGGATCAGAAGAGGGATGAAGTAATAACTATTGAAAGTTAAAGTGAACTTTCAAAAACAATCTACTTCATGGACAGCAGTGAAGATTCCATCTGTTAAAATATGGATTTGAGTCACGTTTCACAAATATAAAAGCAAGACATTTCCTTTATTTTTTGAAGGACATGATAGAGATTTTTAATATGTGATGTTTTTGTGAAGGTCTCGTTTTCTTTTGCTGTGCTACTGTGTATTCTTGTAGAGTAGATTTTCTAAAATCATATATCCTTCCCAGTTTAACACAAAATTACTTTATGTCTGCACCTGGCACTTAAATTTTGGTTTAAATGAAAGCTGTAGAATTGTATGTTATTGGCATATTGCAAATCACCAACTGTGATTCTGCCACTGAAATTCAAACAGCATTTGTTCGTGGCACAGTCCAGATTTCATAATTCTTGTGTTTTCTAAAAATGCTGAAGATAATTATTGAAACTAATATATGTGTATAAGTTCTTCCATCATGTGTGGCATTTAAGACTTGTTCTTTGTAATTTTCAATCTCCATTTTCAGTTTGCAGAAAGGACTTGATTCTTGAGAGAACACATCATCGTGAAAAGTGAATAACAAAACTTGAATTTCATTTGCTTCCAATTAAGCGCCAAAATGTCAGAACTTAATACCTTCAAAATGCATATTAAGCCACACACCTTGTGAGAAGTCTGATGAAATTAAAATCAAGTATAGAAATTCAAAATCCTGATGAAGAGCTTGAAATGAATATTGTTAGCTTATCAGGGTTACCAAGGTACCTTGATTTCTAGTTTTATTTCCCAAATTGAAAAATTTAAATTGGATGTTACTAGAGGGATGAGCAAATTAGTGCAGGATCATCAAACCATGGCCCGTGGGTCAAGTTTGGGCCACCGCCTGCTTTGTAAATAAAGTTTTATTTAAACATAGTCACCCTCATTTATTCATGTATTGTGTACGGCTGTTTTCATGCTACAATGCAGAGTAGAATAGTTGTGACAGAGACTGTTTGAATTGCGCAGCTCCAAAAATATTTACTATCTGGACCTTTTAAGAAAAATGCTCGCTGACCCCTGATCTGTAGAATCAGGGGTTACTGTCTGTGTTACTAATATGCGGAGATGCTTATCAGATAAACAGTCTGATTATATATATGTATATATACATACATACATATACCTACAACACACACACATATATACTGTATATGGAAACTTTAGTGTATATATACAAACACCTTTCCATTTTTTATAACTGCTAAGGATTTCTTTTCCCACTGATGTTGCTTATTATAAGGTTGAGTGGCCCAACTATTCATCTGACTTTGATTTCTTCTTACCACTTAACCTTCCTTCAGATTGTTTAATCAGCTAATTATATAAGATGCCACAGCAGGATTCTGAGTTTCCTGTTTGTCGCATGTCTCTACGACCTTATGGTGGTTTTCTTTTTTGTCTTATGAATTGATTGATGTCAATAGCATTTGTTCAAAATGACAAACTGTAATTATAAATACTTTCAATATTCTGTGAATACACCTTTTGGCCTGTTAACTGATCGGAGTATTGGCGTTGAAAAGTCTTGGATTGGCGGCAGAAGGTGTGGTTCTTTTCGTGTGCAGTCCTGACTCTTCTTTTCTTGGAAGGCTGAGCTTACTTCTCCAGGCATGGGATTGGAGTGTGAGTGACCAAGGTGTTCTGTGCCTTAGAACTTTATTACTCTTTGAGATTTTAAAGAAGTGCTGCCACTGTTTAGTTATAAGAAGAAATAGGTTGAATTTTAATGGTACTTTGTTATGCTGTATTATGAAAATTTTCAATTTTGAAATAGTTTCATATTTCAGAAAAGTTACAAAAATAGTACAGAGTGCTTCCATATACCCTTCATCTATCCCTAATGTTCACATCCAGCATAATCATAGTGTAGTTATCAAAGTTAGGAAACGAATACCATTGAGTCCATACTACTAACTAATCATCTGAATTTTGCCTCTTTCCCACTAATGAGGCCTTTTGAGGCCTTTTGCCTAGCCCAGGAGCCAGGCAAGGGGCTCACACTGCGTGCAGTTCATATTTCTCCTCAGTCTCCTCCAAGGTACACAATTTCATCAGCCTTTTACTTTCCCGACCTTGGTATTTTTAAAGAGTAGTAGTTACAGAATGCTCCTCAATTTGGATTTGTCTGATGTTTCCTCACGATTAGACCAAAGTTATGCATTTGGGGCAAGAGTACCACGGAAGTAACGTTGTATATTTCTCAGTGCGTCTTTCAGAGGGTACGTGATGTTGATGGAGTGAAGTGACAGCACTTGGTGAAGTGCTGTCTGCCAAGTTTCTGCCCACAGACACTACTTTCTCTTTTTAATTAAAAAGCATCTTACGGGGAGATATTCTGAGATATGCCCATATCTCACCATACTCTCACCCATTAACGTTAGCGTCCATTGGTAGATCTTGCCTGAGACAGTTCTGACTGTGGAGGTTGCCTAGTGATAATTTCTCTTTTAGTGATTTTTTCCATATTTATTAGTTGGGATGCTCCAGGAAGGAAAAGCTGTCCATTCTCCACCATTTGTTTATTTCTTAGATTATTTACTTATATCATTATGAACTCACAGATGTTTAGTTTATATTGGGTTATAATCTAATGCTCTCATTATTTGATCGTTTACAAGTGTCCCAAATGGTTTCGGCCCTTGGGAGCTCCTTAAGGCTGGCCCTAATTCCCTTTGATGTGCTTCCTTTGATGTGTTCTTTTGTATCACAAGGTGTTCCAGGCTCATCACGTATTTTCTCTGTCCCCAACCCTGGAATTAACTATTTTTCTAAGGAGTTCTAGTTCATTTATTGGAGAATAGTATTAGAAACCATGATCTGGCCACTTGTGTTCATTGGTTCTTGGACCAGCAATTTGACATTGAAGCAATGTCATTGCTTCTAGGATCTCTCACTGGACAGAGCTAGGACACATGTATTCACATCCATCCATACCCATCGACCTACCTACTTATAAAACCACAAGTTCATATTGATGCCTCTAATTCTAATCTAATACTACAGTATATTTCCTTGTTTGTAACTTCTGTTTCTGGCGGTGAGAACTTTGGCTCTCATTAGCCAAAATATTTTTTCTTTCTCATTCATTCCTGC
>NW_020172293.1:8943689-8949685 GCF_003031525.2 Neophocaena asiaeorientalis asiaeorientalis | reverse complement strand
TGTGTGTGTGTGTGTGTGTGTGTGTGTGTGTGTGTGTGTGTGTGTGTGTGTGTGTGTGTGGAATATGAATTTCTAAACCATGCGCTTGTAAGGAACAACTTTACTAACTAGAATACAATATTTCTGTGAAGGTTCTTTTTGCCTTTAGCCTTACGTTAAACAGTAAAAAAAAAAAGTTTCATAAAGTGACTTAGTTCTTTTCTTCTCCACCCTTTTCGTGTGGTTCTGTTTTTCATTTGTAACATAGCTGGGTTTATTTGTTTGTGCTCCATTTTAGATTCCCAACCCCCAGACCCCACCTTGCCTCCTGGTCAGTTTCAATGATTTATTTCTCTTTTAGGTATTTGAATCATTATGATGGTTCTAAGAGTCAGAGTTACAGAAAAATATATTCAGAAAAGTGTTACCGCCCCATTATCTCCACTATTGTTCCCATTCTCTCTTTCTTTCAACCCTGTTCCTACTAACTCCCTGTAGCCTACCCGTCTCATTAGTTTCTTGTATCCTTCCTGTGTTTTTTATGCACAAATGAGCAGATACTGCACAGTTTTTAATATACCCTTCTTCCCATATGAAGGGTCCCTTATACCTTTTGCTGTATAAACTATATATCATGTGTATGCATTATATATAGGTATATATGCACTTTCTTTTCCACTTGATATATCATTTACAAAAAGATTGAAATCCACTCCATCCCCTTTCGCATTCTGTGATATAAAACCGTTTTATTTTTATTTTCACCCAGAGAATTTTGCATATGAAGTGTATGACTTAGAAATATAAAAATAAAGCATCAAAACTCAGGGCAAGACTATTTCTTTGAAGTTTCTTTTCCTAAAACATAACATTCCTGGGTGTGTACATATCCATATTTTTCCTCTGTAGATTTACATCAAAGGTGGTGTAAGTTTTTGGTTGTCATTTTAAATGCCTTTGTTTATAATTGCAAATTTACCTGTCATTTCTAGCTGGTAGCAGTGTTTGATGAGCAGGACCCGCATCACGGAGGTGATGGCACCAGTGCCAGCTCCACAGGCACCCAGAGTCCGGAGATGTTTGGCAGTGAGCTCGGCACCAACAGTGTTTCAGCCTTCCAGCCTTACCAAGCAACTAGTGAGATCGAGGTCACCCCTTCGGTCCTCCGTGCCAGTGAGTGCATATTTCGTCTTCAGTTACGGGGATGCCGACTGTGTTATCCAGCCATGCTCTTGTGAATGGAATTCATTGTCTGTTTATATCAAAAACTGATCAAGTTTAGAACCTGGGCGAGTGTCTTTTGCAAGAGAGGGAGGCAAGATTCTTTATGTTTTCATAGATTGGCCTTACTTTACTTTGGACTGGTAGACTTTTAATTGCTCACCAAAGGTAAATAAGGATAATAGTTAAACTTATACTACCTGCATTTTTCTTTCCATATGTTTTGTATGAACGCTAGAACAGAAATAATCAACATCCTTCCACTGAAACCAAACACAGTGTGTTGGATTGACCATCAAGTTGGTTATAACAGTTACCTGAACTTTATCTGGAGAGCAGGGGCTGAAGGGACCTCAAGGATTGTTATCTTCAGGGATCTGGAAGAGTTGCTATTAGGTGCCCTCTCAAGAAACGAAAAGATTGGTCTTAGTGAGTGTATAGTAGGAATCCTAGGATCCCTAGTGCCCAAGTTCCAGGACACTAGCTTGAAGAATTCTGCAGCCATTCCTGCCAAGCTTACAGTGAAGAGCTTCTGCTAAACATTCTATTTAGCATTTGTAATTGTATAATCTTATCATTGAGCAATTGTTAAGACTAAGAAGGCCTATTTCAAGAAATTTATAACTTAAAAGTCATTTATCTTTTAGGCACATCTATCTAGAAACATTTCAGTTTTTCATGTGGAAAATTTAGCCTTGTGTGATGTGGTCTTCAGTAGATCTTCACATAGAGATAGGTAATAATATATAAAATAATATATAGAATATAGTTAGATAATTTTTAGAATATATAATTTATTCTTATAAAATGCATCATTGTCCCCTAGAGAGAGAGAGAGAGAGAGAGAGAGAGAGAGAATGTATGTATGTATATATGTATGTGTATATATATATATGGGGAATAAGGAAAGAACGTCAGTTTAACAGTTAACAAATCTGACGATCTATCAGAAACCACAGGGAAAGTATGCCATATAGAGATGTAGAGGATTGAAAGGCACATTGCATGATGGGATATGTATGTGATGCCCAGGGGGTCGTGTATGGTTGCAGACCAATGTTAACCACTTTCTAAAATTGCTTTCTATCACCTGGACAAGAATAATCGTAGTGAGAGCTGGGCACAGTGGAAAATGTTTCCAAGGAAGCGTGGACAGAAACAGCCACTGTAAGGTGTTTTAGCCGGACCTTTCCTTGTATCCAGGAGACGTAGGTTGTGCACATACATGAACAAATACATTTTAAACTGATTTTGTGGAAGTAACATTTGATTACTACATGGATACACTACTTAAAAAATCTTATGTACGATTTACTTTGGGCAGTGTTTTTCAAAAGGTGAGGTGTATACCATGTATGGTATATGAAGTAATACGTAGGGGGTGTGCAGGTCATTTTCTTTTCTTTTATTGTATACTAGCTCATTAAGTCCATGCCTTAATGATTATCTGCTTGGCACAAGCTTGTGTTTAAGAAATGGATTGCCTAATTTTGATTTAAAGAAGATTTTAATGAAACAAGAGTACAAGGATTCATAGGTGCCTGATGTTTGGAAAACAGTGTCTTTATGTGAGTAATTACACCTTAATGTATATAATGAACTACAGAGCTTTTTGCTGTGTTACTGTTGTGGTTTTTTTATTCAGGTGTTTTACAAAGCAAGGTGTACCTTTAATTTAGCTACACCTTAAAAATGTGTTGGAGGAAAGGCCAGTCCTGTCTTTAGGTTAAGAAGAATTTGAATGGCTTGCTGCCCATTTATATCTTTTTTCTAAATTTATTTTTTACTTTTTGGCCACGCTGTGTGGCACGTGGGATCCTAGTTCCCCGACCAGGGCTCGAACCCAGGCCCCCTGCATTGGAAGTGTGGAGCCCTAACCACTGGACTGCCAGGGAAGTCCCCCATTTATATCTTTTGACTTCACTGACTCAACAAGATTTTTAAACCACCACCACCCATATTTGGCTGGCTCTGTGTGTTAAAATTTAAATGCTGTTTTCAACTCCAAGCATCTCTTTTACCTTGTTTTAATTGAGAAAAGGAAGTTATACTTGAAGCATATGTGTTGTCTTGCAGTCATCAGTGGGAAGATATGCAAATATTCAGAGCAAGAAGCTCTGAATTTTATTTCCTAACGTTATTTAGATTTTATGGCCTTGGCAGGCACTGGGTAAATGCGTGTTAAACATTTACTAAATACAAGGTTTGGTGACTATGTGAAAGTTACCCAATACCTATGAGTCATTTTCTACAGTATTAATACCATTCATTCGGAAATAAAACAACAGTAGGTCTGTGCTGGCCAGGCCTCGTGCGAGGTGATCCGAGTTCAGAGTTGAGTTAATATGGCCTAGTCCTTGCCATCAAGGAGTTTATGTTCTTCCTCTTTTTTTTTTTTTTTTTTTTTTTTGTGGTACGTGGGCCTCTTACTGCTGTGGCCTCTCCCGTTGCAGAGCACAGGCTCCGGACGTGCAGGCTCAGCGGCCATGGCTCACGGGCCCAGCCGCTCCGTGGCATGTGGGATCTTCCCGGACCGGGGCACGAACCCGTGTACCCTACATCGGCAGGCGGGCTCCCAACCATTCCGCCACCAGGGAAGCCCAAACCATGCTCTCTAAACCTCACGGTTCTGTGATAGATGTTTAACTGTATTTTTATTGTTCACAAATCCAGTTTTAGAGAGACCTACTGTGCCCAGGAGCACAATTTCTGGAGCAGATCATTGAGACCAAGTCTAGCATTTTTTTCCCCCCACTTGTGATTTTTTTATTTTTTAATTCTCAAAGGCTTTTTATAGAGATCAAACATTCTGGGGATAGCCTGGCTTTAGAATGATGGCAGGATTTCTTTTCATCCCAGAATACTGATTTAATATTTCCTTTGGAAGAGCCAGACTGAAGATTCGAGATTCCTTGGCAGGAAGAAGTCCTAGAAATAGAATTGCTGTAGAAATTTTGAGAAACAAAGTATCCGATTAGATTGTCTTTTAACCTTTCTGAGCTGTGTTAATTTTATAGTTAATTTTTATCCACGTCTGGCAAAATGTTGCTGAAAATGGTGCTCTTTAACTAATTGGTAAGATTTTACTAGCTCCCTAACTTTGAAAACTTACAGAGACATCAAGAACTGCTGTACAGGGCTTCCCTGGTGGCGCAGTGGTTGAGAGTCCGCCTGTGGATGCAGGGGACACGGGTTCGTGCCCTGGTCCGGGAGGATCCCGCATGCCGCGGAGCGGCTGGGCCCGTGAGCCATGGCCGCTGAGCCTGCGCGTCCGGAGCCTGTGCTCCGCAACGGGAGAGGCCACAACAGTGAGGGGCCCGTGTACCGTACAAAAAAAAAAGAACTGCTGTACAAGGCTTGTGTCAAAGTTAGGTGCCCCCGACCCCGCCGCCTCTTTCTCGAGCTCTAAATTTTTTTTCTTACTCAAGAATATACGGATTGGTTTTTTCTTGCTACGAGATCCAAGATCTTTGGTTTAGAGACCTATTCTCTTAACATTACCTGGTATTAGGATAATATTTTCCGGATTTTATTTAAACATATACTGAAAATAGAAATAATATTCCTATTGTATTTCCTTTTAACTTGTGAAGTGGAGCATGGCATACAAATGGCATTCTCAGTATTTCAAATAATTACCTTCTTACTGTGCAAGTTCTGTTCAGCATATAAAACCCATCCAGTTTTGTTGTAGATGCAATCTGATTATTACATGTTGACAAGGTCATATATCTATTAATTGGATTGGAGATGGGATACAAAATTGCTGTAATTATTGTAATTTTCTAGCTAATTGCAGGGTTGGTGGTGAATATTTTACTTCTGCAAAATGAAAAACAGTATTCCATCAGAAGTTGTTTTACGGGGTTTCAGACATTCTGTTTCATATCTTTGGTGCTTTTTGCCCACAAAGTATCTCTTTTGTATCTTTTTTGTGTATCGATCCACCTCTGAATGTCAGAGCGCTCATTGGCAGCTATCAGTGGAAGCAGCAAAGACAGAGAGCCTGGAGTACTCTCAGCTACCTCTTTGTTCTGGTTGCCACAGTACCTCTATTGTTTATTTATAAATTGGAGTACTCTCCTTTCAGACTTACAGTCAAGGTTGGATGGGTCAGATCCCATTGGAAGAGGACTCCTCTGATCTGCTCTTCTCTCTTGTCACCTGTGCACTCAGAAATACTCCATGAAATGAGCGTTCTTCACTACATTCAGACTGTTTATGTGTTCTTTTTTGGCATGAATAATTAAGTGAATTATTGGTCAGCCCATTTCACATTGTAATATGGGGCTTATGTTGCATGTTCTCTGTCTTTTGTATTTTTTGCTTTATTTAAGCTAAGCTAGCTTCTAAGAGCTGGAAGCCAAATTGACATTTTAAAAATAATGGTGTGTATACAAGGTGAGTGTGTTTGGAGGGTTGCAGGTGGGGGGGCCGGGCTACTGGGGGGGGGGTGTTGGAAGCTTGCTGCCGAGGATGGTGCGAGCAGACTGATGTTTATTCCCTGCTGGAGTATGAACTGGAGGCGCAGGTGACAATTGCCAGGCCTAATGAGCAATTTGGCAGATAAGACGGGCTGTCAGGCGACAGCAGTTCGGCAGCAGGCACGCTGTCTGCGGACCAAGATGCTTGTTCCAGAGATGGCATTTCAATACCATAAAGAAAGCCTTCTTTTTTGTTGATAGCTGGTATTGCAAAGATGTGTGTTTCATCCTTCAATTTTCCAGTGAAGTAACCAGCAATCAACATATGGTGATTTTGATTGCAAATTTTTTAAAATTTTTTTTTTTTTTTTT
>NW_020172293.1:8883399-8943674 GCF_003031525.2 Neophocaena asiaeorientalis asiaeorientalis | reverse complement strand
GCCACCAGGGAAGCCCGCAAAATTATTTTTAAACTTGCCTTTTCATGTGGTCATCCATTAAGAAAAATGGGGGGGGACACAACAAGATATATTTTCTCCACACCAGACCACAAGAAATGTTAGGTTTTAAAATGCTGATAAAATGTAAGCGATCAGTTGCTTCGTTGGGCTGAAACATTTCATATGTGGTCTTTACATTGGAACTTAACACTCCACAAGGTAACAGTGTAGTCTTTTCATCATACTGTGTCATTTATATCTGCTTCCTTTACCCAGGAATCCTTTCCTTCCACAGAGCACACGAAAATCTAGACATGTGCATGGATTCTCCCCACAGAGGCTATGAGTATACTGTATTGCATAAGGGACGCTGGGGACAGGTTTCCACATCTTTGTAGGATGGAGCAGTCCCTTAGGAAACCTCCAGGTCCATCTCCCCTACTTACCATCAGGAAACTGAGGCTCAGTGGAGTGAACTAACACAGTCTGTGCTTATGGCATAACCATCAAGTGGAGTTATTGCCGAAAACGTATCGACACTTACTGTATGTCAGGGTACTGTTGTGGCATTTCCAGACACCAGACTTGAAGTCAGAACATCTTTGCACTTCCCGTCTGACACCAGTATTTCCGAGTTATCTTTCTGCAGAATAATCATTTGCTTCCTACATTGTTCAATTACATCTTTGTGAAGTACTTAATTTAAAAAAATCTCCACACAGATGTATACAGTATTTTACACTTAATAGTGGTGACTGTTGGGCCACTGGGAGGGGGAATATATTTTAGAAACTCTTTGCCCCATGTAATCAGATGGACTTTGGCCTGTAGTTAGCAGGCGGTCCTTGGTCATTGAAAAGGCTTCCTGTAGTGTTCACGGCACCACCTGTGTGAGATCTCCACACCCCAAACCTTATGGAACTGGACCCCTTGTGCACAAAGTCTCTGTATCTGTCACACCTGCTGAAATCTAGGGAAGAGTAGTTTTACAGGTTCCTTCCCCACCCCACTAAGATGTCTCCACTGTCCAATCACTTCTGTATTTCTCACTTCTCTTTGTCCTTGGCTAGTATATTTTACTTGACCCTGGGGCCTTGCCTTGCAGTCTTGCCTTTGTATGGGGATATATCTTATGTGTCCGATTTTTTTTCTGTTTATCAGGTGCAGAAACGGTTACTGACACTTGAAAATTTGTAAAAGTGATATAGCTATGAATATATTAAGAAAGTACGATTTAAATTGAAGCAAGAAAGCCCATTTTCAAATGGCAATAAGAAGTGCATTACATAGAGAAAATAATTGTATGAAAATGTTTGAGCAGACACGATTAGATTGTAAACAAGCTTTCTTTTTCATTTTCATTCTACATTCTAACCAGGTATTTAGGTTCTTTTTTCTATTAGCACATGTCATAGAGAGACCCATATGTGGATTATTTTGTCATGAAATCCTGGCAGATAACATCTTCTTTTTTCTTCTTGCTGCTCTTGATACAGATCTCTGTTATAGATCTTCTTGAAACTGTGTTTGCTTATTTATTCTTTCATTGCTTTTAATGTCAAAAATGGCTTTGCGTTCCTTGTTCTGTTTGCTCCTGTCTCCAGCTAGAGACTGGCTTCATCTCTCAGATTCATTGTGTGAATCTCAAATGGGAAGGGACCGAGAGGCAGCCCTGCAGGGACACAGAGTGCTTGGTAAATGTGCCCCTGAGGGTTTTACCCCTTCTGCCTTTTCCCTGAAATGGACAGCTAGTGGTCCCTGTGATAGCCATGTTTTGAAGAAAAACCACCTTACATCTAAATCAGTGTATTGATTCATTATACTATTTTGTATTTACAAGTTTCATTTATATTGATTTATAAATTAACAATTTATTAATTATTATTTATCAATTCATTGCCTACATTTCAGCAAATTGTTTTTCTCAGTAAAGAGCCTGGGCACTGCAGCACGTGCGCAAAGCGGCATGAAATCGTGTGCTCCAGGACACACGTGAGAGAGGACAGCGCCTTCTCACAAAGAGATCTCTATCCAGCACTTTCTGTGGCTTAGATTTGATGCTTCCTTTCCATATTTCCCTCCAGTTGGCATTTGACAGAACTTAAATAAATCTAGAATTTTTATAACTGCAAAAAAGGGGACTGTGCTTCCGTTACCTCACCTCCTGTTTCTCTCTCTTGGTCTGAAACATGGTCCAGACCATGGACCTGGCTTATTCTCAGGTACTGTCACACTGCCTGTTCCTTGGTGGAATGCCTTTCCGTTTGTATTCTCTCTAAAAGTTGTAGAAAGTTTTCTATCCCTACATTTTTCTACATTACCCTCCCTTTTCTATCTGTTCCGGGGATTAAGCAACCACTATGTGTTATTTTTTTCAACTCTTTCTTACAGAGTTGAGAGTAAATACAGCAATTACAGCAGCTCGTTGCCTGGGCTGCAGTTGTGTTTTGACCGTATTATACAAGCATCGTTTTCTTGTCTTTATAGTGGTACCCTAGTAATAAGTCTTTGTATGTACATATACACATATCTATGGCTGATATTTAGTGAGTTTATATATGGAAGGAGTATAGGAGCAGCATGTACCTTCAGGAAAATAAATCATTTTGTAGAGATAATTCCCATGTTTAAAGATAGAAAATTACAACCGGAACCGTCTAGGACCAATCATAATGTGGAAAGAACAGGAGCCAAAGGGCATTTCAGATTACTACTTCACTCAGCCCATCATCACATTTAATTAAAATGTCAGTTTGTGCCATGGCTGATCCACTGGTTAATTTGTTATTTAGATCAGCTTGAGAAGTGTTTATTTTAAATATAGAATTTGTGTTAATGCATTGGAAAAGAATATTCTCTTGCTTGGCAGAGATGTTGCAGCCTAAAGATTTATGACTTAGAACAACAAAGACCAGCTGGTGATCAGTTTGCATAAGTAGGATGGGGGTATCTACTGATGCTGGATAATAACCGTTCTTATGTAATCAGAGTAAGGGGATTTGGGAATGGGAGGCAGAAGCAAGGTCAATGATGAGTCACAGGGGCTTCCCTGGGGGTCCAGTGGTTAACACTCTGCTTCTCCACTGCAGGGGGCACAGGTTCGATCCCTGGTCTGGGGACTAAGATCCCGCATGCCACGCGGTGCAGCCAAATAAAGAAAAAAAAGAAAGAAGAAAAGATGAGTCACAAATCATAGAGCAGAACTGCATTGAATCCTGAGAATGGGTCTGTGATCCATGGGCAAGGCTGGGGGATCATGTGTCCACTCTGAGGGGGGTGGCAGAGCCAGGTGGGCAGCGGTCTGTCTGGGCTTGCCCTTGGTGCTTCATCCAGAAAGCTTCCCAGTCTGCCTTCCTCATTTCTCTCCCTCATCGAAGACATGGCACCTCTTTTCTTCAAAATTGGGAAATTAGTTTGATCAGAGTTAATACATAAATTTTGAAGAGCAGGGTGTTTATAATTTTCTGTGTGTGTATATGTTATCAGTTTTCCATTCCCGCTATAGCAAGTTACCACAAACTTAGTGCCTTAAAACAATACAGATGAATTTTAGTACCATAAGTCAGAGTCACATGTGGATCTCAATGAGCTAAAGTTCAAGGGTCGGCAGGGCTGTGTTTCTTTTGGAGGCTCCAAGGGAGAATCCCAAAGGAGGGAGAATCCATTTCTTTGCCATTTCCAGCTTCTGGAGGCCACCTGTGTTCCTTGCTTGTGGCCCTTTCTCCATCTTCACCATCGGCAACCTTGCATCCCTTTGACCATTTTTCTGCAGTCACGCCTCCCTCCCTTTCCTTCTGCCCTTCTCTCCCATTTTTAAGGACTCATGTGATTACGTTGAGCCCCCTGGAAAATCAAGGATAATCTCCTCACCTCAGTCTTTGCCTTCACTCCACATGTGCAGGCCCTTTTGCATGTCAGATAACATGGCAGGTTCTCGGGATTAGGATGTGAATGAATCTTTGGGGGCCATTATTCTGCCTATACAATATACAGTTAATATATAATATTAATAATGTGAGGTAGTGTGAAAAAAATACCACTTCCATTGCTCTATGTTTGGGACATTTTCTTTCCTCATCAGGTGACTCTGGATATGACAATCAGTGTCTGACCCAACAACATTTATGTGATGATCATTTTGATGTAAGTACATTGGAAAGGAAAGTAATGAACGTTGGGACAAACCATCTCATTAGAAGTATTTCTCTGAGACCATTTCTAATTTAGGTGAGCCAGATAGAGCAATATTTATAAAAACATCACTCTAGCCATTATTATATAATTCTGTTTGCTTGACTTTCATGTAACAATTTGTTTGATATTTATCTCTCTTGCATTATTAAAAAGAATTTTCAGAGTATTGACTTTTATACTCTAAGGGAGAAATTTTGATTAGAAAAATTATGTGCAATTTGTGAATACTGAAAACATCGGGCAGTTTTCTTATCTCCTATGTACTCTGTCTTCTTGCTCAAGCTCTCCTTACCTTCCTCATGACTTATTGTATTTTTAAGCTTTAGTTTAGTTTAGTTATGTTCTAGGCCTTCCCGTAAAGTATCTGAACAATGACTTTTAGATGATTACATAAATTGATGGAGCCTTGTGATATTAGATGTAATTTTCATTCTTGAACCTCCATCAGTTCGCATTCTTGAGCTCTTTTAGAAGTTTCTAATAATTCTGTTTTGAATGGCGTTAAAGTGAAGACTAGTTCTAATGAGCCTTCATGAACACATTCATCTGAAGACCTTTTTTTTGGTATTCACCTTGTTTCCTTCTTTTGCCTGTAAAGAAGTGCATTGTTGGGCGTTTACCAATCTTTTAAAGAATTAAAAGTTTTCTAAGACAGCACTCTTTCCTCTCTCTGGGTTTCCTTATATGCTGCTTTATTTTGTAGCTGCTTTATGTACTTCTCTGGCAGTTCAGTTTCTGAATAATGGAATGTGATAAAAGACTTCATATCTGTGAACATAAAATTGCAACAGATCCAAGTTCAAATGTGTACTTGATCTTTAAATTTTATTTACCAGGGTGCTAACATTCCTTTAATAGGAATTTTCTTTTACACTGAAGAAATGTTTTATAATATTTTCCACTGAACACAAATTTATATATATTTCGATTTTCGTACATTCTGCAAGATTGTAAATTTAAAAGGCAACCTCGCAAACAACCTTCTACATCTATATCCTCAATTGGATATGCTTGATTCGGGGCCAATGCAATACTCTTATTAGTGAAGAAAATTGAGACCCTTAATTAGAAAAAATATCTCCTGAAACCACATCTAAAATGACTGCTCTCTGCTCGATGATTACGTCATCCATCTTCATTCACTTCCTTTATTATCAAGACATACTGAATCGCTGCATTTTTGTTAAGGTCCTAATATAAGACTTAATTGTGTTAGAGGAGAAGTTTGGTTTAGCTATCAATAGTTTCGTAGTTGTGGTTGTTATCCCTTACCAACTTTAAAGACAGAGTATATACTTAGAGGGAAGAAAAAAAAACAGTTTTGAACTATAAATAAATTGAGTAACTACTGCTGACACAGTTTTATTCTCTGGAACTTGGCTGTTGTAGACCTTGATTCCTGTTTACTTATTTACAATGAATGATGCTTCACCATCATGGGTAACACAAATGCTGATGCATGCAATCTACTTTCTTATGCAAGAGTCAGGACTGTCGTGATAGTGGTGTACTAAACATGTCTGGAAAAGGTGTGCGTGCGTCATTTGCAGTGATTCCTTGCCTTTATTTTTGTATATTTCGTAAGTATTGTCTTTTTTTTACTGACTGAAAACTGAGTTTTTTGATATGAGCTTTTTAACTTAAAATTTCCATAGCAATACTAAAGATTATTACATGACGTGAAGGTATTGCTCATAAAACTAATGGGGCAGTTTTCTTCTGTATGATGAATACATTACGTTTCTAAATAAACGAAATGTTATGTTTTCTAGATTTTTTCCTTCATTTACTTTCATAAACTCTGTCCTTGAAATAAGTACACATCACACACATGCCACACACCCAGACGGATTTTTAAGGAAGTTATTAATCAGATGAAGCTAATAAATAGTGAAGACTCTCTACCTGCATCTGATTGCTTTTTATAATTTGCTTTCAGTTCCTATGGGTTCTAAGCTTCAAGTTTTTATGCTGCTCATATTTGAAAATCTTGTGTTTTTTTCTGTCAGCTCATCTGCTAATCTTATTGGTAGCTGTTATATTTTTGAGCCTTTTCTCACAATAAATGTTAAGACATCAAAATAATATAAGAATATTTTTCACATTTCTCTACCATTACTTATTGTCTATCACTCCATTGCTCCTTGAAAAGATTTACTAGGTGTTTGGTGGGAAAATGCAGCTGCTTTATATCTGTACCTTGATTACCATCAAATATGCTTCATCCTTCTGAAAAATGGAAGAAATCAAACTACAGTAGTACTTGTCACTTAACCTTTTAAAAGTCAAGGCACATCTGAGTAAATGGGTTCAGGGTCACATCTAGACCCACTAATCATGTTTTTAAATTTCATGTTGCATCTTAGACCTTTAATTTGTGAGAAACAGCACTTTAGGAGGCTTGACTTAGCAAATCTTTTTGGTGAAACTGAGCCTCTTCTGAATAAATGTTGTATTGATATAAAGTCAGCACAGCCTGTTCGGAGGAGATTCATTCATTCAGATGAATCTCTTCATCTGTTGCACAGAAAATATTAAAGAAACCATCGTGATGAATATGCAACTTTACACAGCTTTCCTTTTTAAAAAATTTAACCCTGATTGGGGAAAAAGAGTATTATTCAGTATCGTTACATTGCATATTTTCACTTGTCTTTATAACTTTTTCCTTTGCAAGGTCACTTGTCTTCTGTTCAGTTTGTTTGTTTGTTTGTTTGTTTGTTTGTTTGTTTTTGGGGCACCCGGGCCTCTCACTGTTGTGGCCTCTCCCGTCGCGGAGCACAGGCTCCGGATGTGCAGGCTCAGTGGCCATGGCTCACGGGCCCAGCCGCTCCGCGGCATGTGGGATCTTCCCGGACCGGGGCACGAACCTGTGTCCCCTGCATCGGCAGGCAGACTCTCAACCACTGCGCCACCAGGGAAGCCCTGTTCAATTTTTTAATTGTAGAAAATTTCAAGCATATACAAGATTAAAGAGAATAGTGTAAAGAAATGCCATGCCCAACTATCAGTTCTAACAATTATCAGTTTATGGCCAATCTTGTTTCATCTATACTTCCCCAAATGGGACTATTTCAAAGTAAATTCCAGATCTTATATCATTTCTTCTGAAAACATTTCAGTATTGTATATATTTCTACAAAGTAAAACTTTAAATATATAACCCCATACAATACTTTCTTAATGCTATGTGATGTGATATTATTATTAAAATAACTCCATTTTGTAAATGTGGTTTCATATTTGGTTTCTTTAAATCAGCATCCAAAGAAAATCTACACACTGCATTTGATTGATATGTTTCTGTTAGTCTATAAGTTCCTCTTTCTCTGTGTATGTCTGCCTGTGTCTATATATGGGTATGAGTATATGTATGTATACACACACACATATACACATTGCAATTTACTCATTGAAACTGGACTGATTTTCTGGTAGTTTTCCTCTGTCTGGAGCTGAATCCATCCCTGTGGCATCTACTGTGTTCTTACATACCCTGTGTTTCTTATAAACTGGTAGTTATTAGATATAGAGTCTTGATTTGATTCTGGTCTGAGTCTTTGACAACAGTATCTCTAGGTGGTATTGTACAGTTCACTGAAGAGACAAATGAAGTCTGGTTGTTTCTCATTGTGCGATATTAGCAGCATTGGTGATAATTTCCTAGATCCATTATTATTTTTTTTAATGCTTGCAGCATGTTGATATTCCAGTTCTTTCGTTTATTGGCCACATAATTTCTCTAAAGATAATTTATTTATTTTTTTTGTCAACTAGTTTGTTACCCTGAGATATCCTTTGTATAGGAAGAACAGACCACATGCCCAATTCTGTCTTTTTATCAGTTTTCATAATAATGAGTTTGTTTTCTTGGCTAGCATCTCCTGGTTTCACTTTTCCTTTTTCCCTCTTTAAAAAAGTCAGTAAGAACTCATAAGCATTAGTATAGTTGTTATTTCAGTCTACATTATTTTTCTTATTGCTGCTCAGATCATCCATGTTCGTGGCAGTGGGACCTCTCTAAACTGGCTCCTGAGTGTTCTTGATAACAGCATCCTTGCTTTCTGCCATGAAATGTGTTCCATGCTCATCTTATATATTTTCTGCCCCACATCTGGAATCAGTCGCTTCCCAAAGCAATCTTGTCCTGTTAATGGGAAGAGGTATTCAGAGACTGCTATTTGGGTACATTGATTTTATTTTGCTAAGCCTAAAAGTAAGTTAAAATTAAGAGCACCCTGGTCAGGCTTCCCTGGTGGTGTAGTCGTTAAGAATCCACCTGCCAATGCCGGGGACACGGGTTCGAGCCCTGGTCTGGGAGGATCCCACATGCCACGGAGTAACTAAGCCCGTGCTCCACAACAAGAGAAGCCACCACGATGAGAAACCCGCGCACCACAACCAAGAGTAGCCCCCGGTCGCCACAACTAGAGAAAGCCCGCGCGCGGCAACGAAGACCCAACACGGCCAAAAATAAATAAATAAAATAAATAAATTAAAATAAAAAAAGAGCATCCTGATGTATTTTCAAAGTGATGGCTGAAAGTGTAGTGAATCTCCTCTTGATTATTTGAGAGATGAATCTTCCTGGGGGCACTAATCAGCATGGGTTCTTCAGGTCAATTCCAAGTTTCCTTAATTTGAATTCTGATGAAGTTTTTAGGCAACTATAAGACTAGTGTTGGGAGTTCCCTGGCCGTCCAGTGGTTAGGACTTGGCACTGTCACTGCTGGGGCTCGGGTTCAATCCCTGGTCAGGGAACTGAGATCCTGTAAGCCGCGTGGTGCAGCGACACACACACACACAGACTAGTGTTTCCGTGGGCACTATGACTGTGAGTGTGACGAGGTCGTCCTGGGCAGATGTCAGAAACACTGATGGACATTCTGCTTGGCTGTCAGTAGATGCCAGAATACAGAGCTGCCAGCATGCAGGTATTGGTAGGAATCCCTCAAAGGAATCCAGGGCGTTTTTATAATGGCTTGCAGCCAATGGTTTAGGGCTTTGTTGTTGTTCTATTAGTGAAGAAGAACTGGCATCTCAGTTAGTGAGCTTCGCATTTATATGTGCCCCTGGTGAAACTGAGTGGCCAGGGCACTGTCTCTAGTGGACACCGTGGGGGCATTTGGTCACGGCCGGAGCTGCCGGGGTCTTTAAGGGTCTGTGCGAACTGGCTGTCCCTAGTGGCGTTGGCCCCAGCTCCTAAAGCCTCACCAAGCCTTGCGACTTGATGAGCCGCATTTCACCTTCCAAGGCTGGTGTCGGTGGCGGTCTGTGCAGCTGGGTCATGATCAGGGACGTGGGGACACAGAATACTGAAGCTTTGCATACATCTGTATTGTCTCGTAGTTTAGAATTTACCATTTCTTGTATATATATATATATATATATATATATATTTTAATCTGATGGAGGCATTTTTATCTTTATTTTTTTAACATCTTTATTGGAGGCTTGTATGTGTTTAATAATGCTTCTGTTAGTTGAGCATGCGTTTAAATGATAAATAAATAAAAAACGATACTGTGGCATGCTGAAGAAGGTTTTTGCTATTAGTGCTCTGTTATCAGGAAAGTAAAGCTTCCGGGCCTGTCTCTGGCCTGTCTCTCTGTGTCCTCTCTTGGGCAGCCCTGGAGTCCATTCTGCTCATAGCAGGAGTGACTGTTGAGAAACCCACATCTCTTCCTTCTGCCCCAGTGCTTCAAAACTTTCCTTAGCTTCCCAGTATTTTTTAATACAGTTAATATTGGTAAGTTTTGGTAAGGTTTGCAAGAACTCTTTTGCTTCTGTCTTTTCTACCCTGTACTCAGCTCCCTTGCTTGAGTTTCTTGGGTGGGTCTCAGGCTCCAAGCACCCTGTTTCCCTCTGAGTGTGGTGAAGCTGCTTCTCTGTCCTCACTGCCCACCTGCCTCACCTCAACTTATCCCTCAGGGCACTGCTCAAGTGACAGTCTCTCTGGTGGGTCTTTCCTGACTGCACGGACTTGCTGTGTGGTCCTGAAGTGCCTTGTGCTTTTGGTGACTCCAGGGGAATAGGGGATTTGTCTCCACATCCACTGGTGTGCTGGTAACTGTTTAACAGCTGAATCTCTGAAACCAAAAAAGACCTGGCTTGTAGCATTTGCCCATTTCCATGGTTTCTCACTGTGGCCAATTTCAAGTTCCCAATATCATGTCACTGAACACAGAATTGGAGAGAAATGCGCCATTATAGTGTTTCCACCACATGGATGCAATTGATGCATCACGAGTATATGTAACGATACGTAGTAAAGGAGCTGGGAAACGCTGTGTTTTGAGTATTATCTTTGTTTTTAATATAATCTATTTAATTATACGTTTATATAATTTAAATTTTAATAATGGTTCTGTTGAACGACCAACTCTCAAAAATTTCTGAAAACTTCAACTTTTCTCCTAAGATGTTTGAGCCAGCTCTGGAGCTCACCTGTGAGAAGCACAAACAAGTCACATGTTTTGAGTTGATTAAAAACAGTGGAATAGGGCAAGTTTGGTAGGTATTTACTGCAGGCAATTCCAATTGTGAGGGGCCTGGAGCAATTTTGGGACGAGTCAGTGGAGGAGGAAGAGAGAATGTTACAGGTAAATCAATCTATAGATTAGCAACATTTAGACACTGGCTGAATTGGGGAAAGGAGGGAAAGAGAATGTTCATATTTGACCATGTTTGTACTAAAAAATGTGTATAGCCTCCCTCCCCCATAGCGGGAGGATATGATCTTTCATATCATACCTACGCCTGTAGTTGTGTGAAATGGTAAAGATGAACCTGAGCTATGACTGTCTATCTTCGCAAACCCTTTGTGATGGTTACCCTTTCCGGGATGTGCAGTAGCGTAGCTGGCAGTGCACACCCAGTGGTACACAGCAGCCCACTCAAGTTTTAGCCTGATGAGAAGTAAAGGTAGGGTTCTTTTCCTGCTTGCTCTTTTCTAGTGACTTAGCTGTCATAGAAACATAGTTGATTTTTTTTTCTTTTTCTTTTCTTTTCTTTTCTTTTTTTTTTGCGGTACGCGGGCCTCTCACTGTTGTGGCCTCTCCTGTTGCGGAGCACAGGCTCCGGACGCGCAGGCTCAGCGGCCGTGGCTCACGGGCCCAGCCGCTCCGCGGCATGTGGGATCTTACCAGACCCGGGCACGAACCCGCGTCCCCTACATCGGCAGATGGACTCTCGACCAGTGGGCCACCAGGGAAGCCCCAACATAGTTGATTTTTATTTTTGATATTTTAATTCAGTTAATGTGTTTTGACATGGAGCCAGCTCTCTGATAGCCAGTTTATTCTTAATGAATCTTATGATTAATTTGTAAAGATACTGCATACTATTTCTTTTCAATAGGAGTTTCCCTTTTCTCTTTTTAGAAATGCAAGCACATAAAGATTGTGGTTTGTCAAATCATTGTTTAATCCCTTGTAAAGATCCTACACTTAGGTCATTATCATCTTTACCCATAATTTGCTTTAGAGCATGAGATTTTTTGAAATTTGAGGTTTCAAAGGTTTGATGTTACTTTTTTTTCTTCATAAAGGAAGACCAGTGTTCAGTCCCAGGCCTCTTGTGAAATGTGTGATGTATAACCTGAATACTGTTGCTTGGAAAAATAAATGCCAATTAACTAATTTCTTCAACATATACTTTTGAGCATATTACGTTCTAGACGTGTTAGAATGAATCGGTTGTATATATCCTGTTAATTTTGATACTTTAAAGCTTACCATCCTTTATATAAATGTATTGTTGATACTGTATAGACCCAATAATGTTAGATATGTGCTCTGATTATCTAGTAGACATGGATTTATGTTGGTCTCTAAAATAACAATAAAAACAATAATTAGAAAATAAAAATAGAGAATTGTGAAAAAGGAAAATGTAAGTTGAAAACTAAGACAAAGGAAAAGAAAATTTTATCTCTATGTAATGTATGTCTGTACCATCTATCACATAGTATACATTTAAGTCCACAAAACTTTGGGCTTGCTCTCTGGCAGCTCATGTGAAAAGGGAAGCGAGATCAATCTTTTAACATTTCCTTCCTTTTGAAACTTCCTGACCAAATACAGGCTTTGTCAGCCTCCTTGCAGACATGCACATAATTTCAGTCCGTCTACCTATGAGGTTCTTTTAGCACTTACTCTTTTCATTTTTCTTTTAATGGCCATATTGTTTAAATTTTCTTTCAGTTGATCTTACACATACCACGTATGAAGGAGCTTATTTCTCTGGAGGTATATTGATACTCAGTGTTCTGAGGAGTGAACAGGAAAAGAATCTAGAGAGTAAGATGAAAAGCCAAAAGAAAAGCCAGTGTAAGTGAATGGAGGCAATTCCAGAGGAGCATGATGGCATTAAACGGGATCTAATGAAGTTCAAGGGCTCTGGGGAATGGATTATAATGTATTAATCTGGCTTTGTTGGATAGACAAGATAGAAAAAGAAAAAACAGTGAACATATTCTTGTTTGGAAGCCCCATTTTGCTATTCATTCCCTTAATTTACCAATTACCGAAAGGTGAATTATCAGAAAAACACTTCTGGGACATTTGCCTGCAACTACTAAATTGGTAGTTTTGCCTGAATTACTTGATCAATTCAACCTAAGTTCCAATTGACTAAACGATTGGCTGGAAAGACTCTTTTGGTGAAAATATAGACTATTTCACAAGCTTGTTAGTGGCACATTGTGTGAAAATATAAATTATGAGCATCCAGCACATTTCTGTTAATCCAAGTAAATGTTCCTGACTTAGATATGAGAGCAAATGCCATCATGGTTACAAAAGCTGATGTAAAATGTAGACATTTTAATACCCGTGAAATGGGACATTTATAATAGTATTTTCTAAAGGTTAACTGTCAACGTTTAGATCGTATGAAGAAAAAGTTCTAAAATGGCTTAGAATATAGTATTTGTTTTGTTTCAATGTTTTTAGACAAAAGAGCCCTTCTATACTTTATTTCTAAAAGTCAAAAGCTGTTAGAGCCAGAAAGGTTTTGGAGTTTGAATCCAAGCCCTTCTTGTTATAGATGAGGAAACAGAAGCCTGGTGAGAATGTGGACAACCCAGTGCTATTTTAATCTGTGTTGTGAAGTGTGTGGTTTACTTTTGTGTGTGTGTGTGTGTGTGTGTGTGTGTGTGTGTGTGTGTGTGTGGTTTACTTTTGAAGTAAGACCGAAGCATGTATGAGCATGTCTTTGTAACAGAGGATGCCCAGACGCACCCTGTATCCTGGGCTACCCCGTTATCCTGGTGACTCTCTTTTGTACATTGAATCAGCAGATAGTCACATTTGTGGAGAAAAGTAAGGAGGCATATTAAAAATCTATACTAATGTAGATAGATTTTGTAAAATCAAACAAGATTGATTGCCATCCCTACTTAATTCAGAGCAAAGGAAAGGAAACTAATTTTTCTATTTCTCCACACCTCGTTTGCCATAATGAAAATGGCATTCTGCTTTGAATCATTTTCAGTGAAATGATTTTCAATATTGTTGTCTTTGTGGCATTTTGACAATTAAAATCTATTTCTCAAGCCCACTGGAAATGCTTCAATGCTTTTCCTTCTTTTCATTTTTTCCGCTGGTCGTATCTGTGCTTGTTGCCTAGGAAACTACTGTTGGGTTGAATTCTCTTTGCTTGCTTGTCAGGCTGTCAGAGTTATGGGTAAAGTTCGTGGCTTTATAGTTGTAAAAGTGCTTCTTAAATATTAGAAATGTTTTATCTATATTAAAGTGCTTTATCTCCTCAATTAAAAAGCAGCCAAGCAGTTGTTTGGTTTTCTTAATATAATATTCCCTCCCCCAATTATTATTGGAAGTTTCTATGTTGTGTACAGATTTGTAGTAGGATTTGAAGTGTCACAGTGGGTTCATTCCAAATATAGCACTTTAATAAAAAATTTCTTCTGTAAATATTTGTTTTGTTTCTTTGGGGAGTCATGGATTATGATTCCCAAAATGTGCAAATGCACACACGAAAATATTACATAAAAAAGTCCAGTGAAATCTTAGAAAATGTAGGTTATTTGCCCTATATCAAATAAGTTGGAAAATTGTTCCCTCTATATAATGTTTTCGAATTAAAGTTAAAAAGAAGCAGGACTGCCTTATGTCTTATCGTTTCTTAGTGATTAAAAGTTAATAAAACTGAGAGTGTAGAATTAATGATTAATTATATTTTTGCTAAGCTAAATTCAGTGTCTGACAAAATTGTTTATATATAAAAAAATTTCAGTGACGTGTATTTTGTGCACTGTGGTAGCCACTAACCCCATGCAGCTGTTGAATCCTTGAAATGAGGCAGGGGAGACCCAGGAACGGGATTTAAGTGGCCGGGGTGGCTAATGGCTACTTACTGGGCAGCACAGATAGGGGCCTTGCTACTCCAAGGCACCACCTGGGGACTTGTTAGAGATGTGGCCTCTCAGGCCCCACCCTGGACCTACTGAATCAGCATCTGTATTTTTAACAAGATCTCTTAGGATGGATGTGCAGTGCTCTCCAGCCTAGAGCAGTGATTTCCCCGCCTTGGTTGCAGTTACAATTGCCTGGAGAGCTTGTAAAAATAACGCCCGACCCTCATCCTAGACCCAAATTTCAGGATTTCTGGGTGGGGGGCCCAGGAATCAGCATTTTCCAGGATAGTCCCAGATCATTCTGATGACTAGTGAAGATTTGGAGCCACAGATGTAACTCAAAGAATGTACGAACAAGTGCAAGGTGGAGACGGGAAAACCTTAGTACTGACCTGGATTTCCGACCTTTTACTAAGGTCAGATAAAGGAGGGCTGCAGGTGAGAGAGAGTTAGCCCTTATTGAGTGCTTAGTGTATTCCAGGCATTATTATTCCTACACTGAGTATGTACTTGACTGAAAAGACTCTTTTGGTGAATATATAGCCTATTTCACAAGATTGTAGTGACATACTGTGAACATACAGATTGAACCTGTTAATCCAGTTAAATGTTCCCTACGTAGATATGAAGTATGAAGTGTTTAGTTTTACACACACACACACACACACACACACACACACACACACACACACATTCTCCATGAGGTCCCCCCCTTCACTGTGCCACACCTCATTCCTCCCCACAAATCCCCTAAGAATAAAATGAATTGTGATGAAGTTAAAAGCATCATTTATTTGCCAGTCCTAGCTAAAGGGAACCTGTCTCATTCTGAAGTTCTTTCATGACCTTTCTTTTCACCTGTGGAAAGGACCACAAAGGTCCAAACATCAGGTGAGCCATTGGCTCAGTGACAGTGATGTTTCTGCAGCTCTGAGGTTCGGTGTGAGTGAGTGAGTGCAGCTCACATGCATTTGCTGCTGTCCTGCCTCGGGTGAGACCACGATGGTAGAGGTTGGTGAGGAAGGTGTGAATAACTCAGAGCCTGATCTTTCCGTTCTTGGTGTTGCAGGATTCCGTGCTTCCTGGAGAGGGGCATGCTCTCTGTGGCCTGACTATCAAGGCTTGGATTTGTCTCCACCACTTACTGATAGGTTAACTTCAGCCAAGATATCTTAACCCTGTAACACCAGTCTCCCTACCTATAAGATGGGAGTAATAATGTAACCTGTTTTGTAGCCTTGTTCTGAGGAGATGATCAATTAATGCAATAAGGTTCTCAGCACATGCATGACCCATAGTAAATGATCAACGAATGTTAGTGATTACAGACTTAATTGGCTTGTTACAAATGATCAGGACGTATTTGCTTTACATGGCTCTTTCCTCAAGGAGAAGGAGGAATGGATTATATTAGCAATGAGAGACCTCTGCACTTTGAAGGTAACACAAACAGACATGCGGCCATATGTTTCGGAACCATCCAGTCTTATTGCCGCCTTGTAGCGGCCAGGGCCAAATGGCTTTATGAATAGCCAGGGTGTACAAGGAATTAATTTGAAACTGGAACACTCAGGACAGGAAAGTGGATAATGAGCTATTCAAATGCTTTTGCAGTGCCGCCGTCAGACTCCCCCAGGATAAACTAGCATTTCTCCACTTTCTGCAGCCCTGATGTCTTCCTTGGCTTCATTTTACTTTACAGTACTGATCACCTCGTGACATCATCTGCACTTATTTGTTTATCCATTGTTCTCATCCTCTCAGTGAGGGAAATGTACAAGGGATCTCTCTGGTGACCTACATCACCAGAATGTACAGTCCTCGAGGGATCACTTAATGGCAGCAACTAGAAGAGTGCCTAGCACACGGTAGGTGCTCAGTAGATATCTGTATTGAGTTAATGACTTCTGATACATTCTTGTACAGCTTTTAGTACCATGAAGATTCAAGTTCAAGATGAAGAGTCTATAGATGAGCAAAACGAAGTGTAGAGACTCTAGTGGAAGTTTAACACCTGAGAGCTAAGAAAGGCCTTGCCTTTGTGAAGTAGTTGATGATGTTTAATGTGCTAGTGAACTAATTATAAAGTCTAGTACAGTGGTGGAGGACCTTCAGATGTACATCCTTATGTAACAGAAAATTGGCTCGTGAAATTAGGGAAAAGCTGGTCCCTAGTTAGGAGAAAAATGCCACACTTTCTATAGTATTATGAAATAAAGGAACGGGAGAATAATGCTAATCAAAAGTTAACTTGACAGTTACTGAGGTACTTGAATCCTTAATAAAATAATAGAAGACAAATGTCAAAGGAGAAAGGGCATTGAGCATTTAGAGAATATCTCCAATGCAATCAGTAGTCACCAATTTTGAAAGACAGATGGCTTGTCAGATGAAGTTGATAATTTCAAAACTTAATTTGCATGATTGTTGAACTAAGTTGGTACAGTGAAAGTGATATAAAGGATTTGATACGGATAGACATATAAAATTTTATGTGAAGAATCAATTTAGATTTGCTTGTACTCACATTCTCTTCGGAGAGCACACTGCGTGAAGAACAATAGTGCAAAGTTAATGATAAAAAATTAGTAGAATGTTGTCGAGATTCTTGGCCAGAGAGAGTTTATCACCAATATGTCAATTAACAATTCTTTGAGCTTCTCCCAGGAGAAACCCCCCCACCCCTGCCGCCTTTTTTTTTTTTTGGTCTTCTCTGGCCATCTAATATCTGTAATTGTTTTTTCTTTGCTGAAAAGATTGCCCTTATAATACTTGAGACAATCAATGTGAAAAGGATGGAGATGGGTGGATAGTCACATTCGTTCATCTCTTTTATTTATACAACAACATTTTAGCAAACGTTTGCTGGGGTGGAACCTCTGAGATTAATGAGGGAGACAGACGGGAGAGTACTGGTTCTAATCAGTGAAATTAACACAAGGAGTGGTGTCACTTATGCTTTCGGAACCATGGGGACTCCTTAGAGAAGGTGGTACCCTCCAGGCTGACCTTAGAGTGGTGAAGATGGGGTGGAATGGGGAGGAAAGGACGAGGTCTGGAGGAGTATGTGGCCTCTGGTCACTTCAGAGCGTTCCAGCTGGATCTGAGTGTAGGGTGGAGAGGTGCTACTCAGATCACGGGGGTAGGTGCCAGGGCTTAATCTGCTGTCCTGCGACCCGACTGTACCAACCGTTCTGAGTCATGACATCTGACGTGTGGTTTAGCAGAGGTGTTATGGCTGTTCTGTAAGGGATGCATCCAGGTGGCCAGGCTGGAGGGAAGGCACACACGAGGTGATGAGAGTGCACCAGAAGTCTTGAGCGCAGCTCAAGAAAGTTTCAGCATAGTGCAGTCCTGCTACGTGGAATCCTGAAGTGTGGTGGTGGACGCTAGAAAGGCTGAATTTCATCTTCCATGACCTGAGATCTATGGAATCGTCTTAACAAGATCCCCTGGCGCGTTGCGTACACATTAAAGTGTGAGAATTTCTGACTTACAAGACCCTGCTTGGCTCATCCAGGGCTCCCTCCCTGGCATTCACTTCCTACATCACTTCTTTAACTCTACCCTTTAGCCGCACGGAATTGCTTGCAGTCCTTTTAATTCTGTAGAACTTAAGCGTCTGGCCTCTGCCCCTGCAGTTTTCTCTGGCTGCATGTTTTCTTCCTTCTGTCCACCCCACTGGTCAAACACCACCATCACCACAACCAAACAAAACCCAAAACGCACAAACCCAAACCTTCAGCATTGATGTCTTATTCATTCACTTCTTCGATGGTTCAGCACTTGTTCAGGGTGACCCCCTGGGGAGTGTGATGGTGACAAGTGCAGTGTTACTCTCTAGGAGCTGTGTGCTCAGGGGAGGTGGATCCCCAAACCCAGGATGACAGCGCGGCAGATATGCTGGTGGGATCCGGCCATAAGAGGAGCCCCTTGTAGAAGTGGTCAGGGCTTCCTAAGAGAGGAGACACCAGGAGTGTGAAAGGACAGCAGGGAGAATTTAGCATCCCTTCTGTCGTGAAGTCTTCGAGGATGCTCTCGGAAAGGTCCCCGCTTAGGTGTTCTGGTGGCTCTTGGTTTTCCTCCTGAAGCATCACGATCACACTGCATGGGGCTGGGTGATTCGTCTGCCTTTTCCGCTGCGCTGCAGCCTCCACGAAGGCAGAGGCCATGTCTGTGCCACACCCTGAGCTCCCCAGAGACTGGTGCTCAAAAGTACCCGCTGATAAAGAGAGGGAGGTTTCTGGTTCTGTATAGGTGCGCTGGTGGGGAGGAAGCCACTTAATAGTGGGTTAAAGGAAAAGGGAGGGATGAAGCAGGCAGCTCCTCTTTCTCCGAGATCGCTTGTCAAGGAAAGAAGCCAGAGAGCAGTATCTGGGGAGGAACCTGGAGGAAGTGGGGGTGGTTCTCTTTCAAAGGTTTCTGAGTCGATGATTCATTTGACAAATATCTATGGGAGAAGGTACAGTTGGACCTCACTCTTTGTGGAGGTTCCCACAAATTTTGTTGAATCCAGTCGCACGTGTCCCCAGTTGATGGTGAGCAAGGACCCTCTGCCTCTTTTTCAGTGCTCATAGTGTAAACAGGGTCCCTTTCATGGTCTATTTGGTGCCGTTTTTCACGTTTTTGTGCTTTTGGTGGGTGATTTTGCTGTTCAAAATGACCTCCGAACATAAAATGCTGTTTTGTGCTCCTGAGTACAAGAAGTCTGCGATGTGCCTTATGGAGAAAATACACGTTAGTTCATCTTCAATCAGGCATGAGAGTTAGTCCTGTTGGCTGTGAGTTTCATGTTCACGAATCAATATCTATGAAATGAGGTGTCTCTAAACAGAAACGCATGTAAAACACGGCCATTCATGGATGGGTTGATGAAATTGCTGGGAGCAGAGGCTCTGACCTCACCTGTGGCCCCTCCTGGACCAGTGCTTCATTATTTCCGAATTCTGGGAAGGTTAGCAGTGGTCTCACAGCACAGCTGCCACGCACAACTGGAATCAGGTACTTTCTCTTCCAGGGGCCGCTCTGGGTCCCGGGATCAGGCAGTGAGGAAGACAGAGTCGGCCTTGAGGCGCACGGTCCTCGCCCTCCAGCTGGGGCGACTGTCCCTGAAAATAGAGGGCACGTGCAGGGCTCAGCACACATCTGGGAGGGAAAGCATCACCACTCGCAGTAACACAGAAGTCCCCCCGCCTTTTCCTGGTCTTTCTCCGAGTATTTTGTTCATTTTGTACGAAGAGCTTGGGAGTAGCTCCTACCTGCTCCCCGCTGCCCCGTGCGTGACCCTGCTCCCGTCTGCTTCTTCCCCGCTCACTCTGTTGTGTTCTCAACTTCAGTCCCCTCCTTGCTCTCTTAAGGTATTTTTCTGAAAATACAGAAATTAGCAGCCAAAGTCTCCCACAGTCCTGTCCTAGAGAAAGTCCCCCGTGCCCCCTGTGCACGTGGCTGTGCCGCTCACCGCCCTGGGTTGAGTTTTGTTGGCACCCTGGGGTGTCATTCCTCTTCTTACCCTCGCCTCCTCCCTTCCGCTCACACCTGGTTTTACCTGTCCTTAGCCCTCGCCGGGCAGGTGGGGGTCTGCTCGAGTATTTGAATGGTCAGAGTGGGATTCACTTGGAGTGATTTTTCCACAATACACAACTCTCAAAGGACCCTTGGCCCTGTATTCATTATTCTGTAGACTCTCTAGAAGAGCTGTGTCTAGTAGATGTTGGCAAGTGCGTGTTGACTTCACACCTGCCACAGCAGAACAGAAAGGGGACCCCAAATCAGTGAAAGGGCCAAGGTAGCCCTTGGAAGCACTGTTTTCTCTGCTCTTGGGGCTGCCTGGGTGTTCCCCATGGGCCTGGAGGGAGCTCAGGACCCTGACAGCACCCACCCTGTTCCCAAGTTCTGTCTTAGCAAAGGATTTGGGGACACTGAGTTTTTATGTCCGGATTTAGTAGCGAGTGCACATTTTTGTAAGCCCCTGGTCACTCCCATAATGGCCTCAGGCCAGCCCTCCCCTCCCCCAGAAGGCCGGGAGGCAACCATGAAAGGCTTTCCACCTCTGCAGCCAGACCAGAACCACTCTCTCCTACCCTCAGGGACCACAGGAAAGCAACCCCAGAATGAAATCTTCAACGGTTAGGAAGCTTTTTTGTTGCTGACTGATGTATCTTTATTAAAAATTAATTATTTAATTTTTGGCTGCGTTCGGTGGGTCTTCGTTGCTGCACACGGTCTTTCTCTAGTTGCGGCTCGCGGGGGCTGCTCTTCGTTGCGGTGCGTGCGCTTCGCATTGCGGTGGCTTCTCTTGTTGAGGAGCACGGGCTCTAGAGCGCAGGCTCAGTAGTTGTGGCGCACCGGCTTAGCTGCTCCGCGGGCATGGGGGATCTTCCCGGACCAGGGCTTGAACCCGTGTCCCCTGCATTGGCAGGCAGACTCCTAACCACAGGGAAGTCCCACTGACTGAGGTATCTTAACTAAGAAAAATTTAGGTTCCCACTTTGGGGGCATGTGCGCATGCGTGCAGGGAGGGAGGCGGGGCTGTTGCAATGATAGCGTGAAGACCTGTCCTCCAGGTGAACGCTGGGCTGATGCTGTTGGGAGGAGGGGCAAAGTGGAGTGGGAGAAAGGGGTAGAGGAATCCCACTGGCGTCCTGAGCTCCTGCAGGCCCGCTGTCGGCGCTGCTGCCGGTGGGGCAAGGGCCGACTCTTCTCGGAGTGGGAGTGTCCGCGGGCTCCAGGCTCTCTCGTGTGGCCTGGTTAGGCCTGGTTAGGCGGGGGATGCACCGATGGCCGGGCGCTGATGGAGAGGGACGGGAGCCCTGCCCGGCTGTGCGGTGCTGGTGGCTGTGTCCCTGCAGTGAAACCCTCCGCTCCCCTTGCCTCTTGGGTACTTCATCCCCGGCTGCTTTTCCTTAATCCTGTCGTATATTTGTCCTTCCTTTAAACTTTCCTTAATTGCCCCTTCCCGAGTCAGCCCTCTGCTGCTGGATTGGATGGATTTGAGGAGTTGGCGCCCTTCGAGGAGCAGCCACGGGGCATAGGACCCTGTGCAGTGAGAACGGGGTTGGGTGGAGGCTAGAGGCTTCTTGGGGTGGGGTGGGGGGGAGGCACGGAGGCACCCGAGCGTGGAGCATATTGGAGGAGCCGTCGGTGTGGATGGTCAGCAGGGCACCAGGACGGGTGCGGCGGGAGGAGACTGTTCTAGGAGACAGGGTTAGAGAGATGCCTTCAGTCCCGGTGGCTGCAGGCCTTGACCTCGAGACATCTTGCCTGGGACCTTCTGTTTAATTCTTTGGAGGGCTTTTATTTACTATTTTAAATTGAGATAACTGTAGAATCACATGCAGTTGTAAGAAACAATGTAGAGGGATCCTTTGTATATTTCCCTTACTGGTAAGATTTTGAAACACTGTAGTATTAGATCACAGCAACACTGAAACAACCTGTTACTCTTATTCACATACGCCCACTTTTACTTGTACTCATATGAGTATTTGGAGGGCTCCTGATCAGGGTGATTGTGTTATCGGTTTCAGCATGAGAAAGAATTCTAATGATGCCAGTTTCGTATGCCTCAGAAAAATTCTTGGTTTTATTTTGTAAATGTTCATATGACATTAGAACATTGCATGTATATTTTCCCCTTGACTCTCTTTTCTCTCTTTTCCCTCCTCGTATGTGTCTAAGATTCAGTGGGACCAGTGAACGCATCTTCTTATCTATAGAAGTGGGTTTTAAACTCAATCTTTCCAGGGAATCACCTGTTATCTCTAGTGAAGTGGAAGCATATTGTGGCTTTGACACGTCTTAGTTCTTCCTGGACAGCAGTGCGGTCAGCTCCAAATGGCACGGATGAGGAGTCTATTGACAGGCACTCCAGGGACAGCTGGGTCACAGAGGAGCAGTGTGACCTTTGACCCAGCCCTACAGTCTCTGTCCAGGCCTCAGTGCACTTATCTGTAAATGTGGTATTTCAATTTATCTCCAAGGCGCCTTCCAACTATAGTATTCTTTATTTATTGCTTGTATATATATAATATATATATAATAACAGGGTGATAAAGTCACTTTATATCCTTCTCTCTCAGTCATTCATTGTTTTTTCAAGCTTATTTCCTGCCTTGCCTTCCCTAGATTTCTTCCAAGGATTTTATCTCAGTAAGTGAAATACTGATAAATACCTTGATAAAAAGGGGCAACTTATACTGGAAGGTGGACTTTGCAATCCTGATGCCAGATTTTTCTCCCTGTGGCATGTGTTAATAACTTGGTCCTTCTCACTGTGAGATGTGTCTTTAGGAAATGTGTAATTGCCCCAAAGATGGGGGAGACGGTCTTCATTTTGTATGAAGAGTAATTATGCCGTTTGCATCGTATGTTCTAATAGAACTCGTGTCACTGCATACGTATTATTTTTAGATTTGGTTAAATACCTTGATGACTGCTGCCTGTCTTATGGAAAAGGTTTCTTCATTGCCTTGAGTGGGTAAATAATTTAAAACTCACTTGAAGAATAAAAGAAGAGAAACATTGGGAAAGTTGATTAGGTGTAGGGGTGCAATGTGTAACCATTAAAAATGAATGTATCTGGGGCTTCCCTGGTGGCACAGTGGTTGAGAGTCTGCCTGACGATGCAGGGGACATGGGTTCGTGCCCCGGTCCGGGAAGATCCCACATGCCGCGGAGTGGCTGGGCCCGTGAGCCATGGCTGCTGAGCCTGTGTGTCCAGAGCCTATGCTCTGCAATGGGAGAGGCCACAGCAGTGAGAGGCCTGTGTACCGCAAAAAAAAAAAAAAAAAAGTATGTATCTGCCCTTTTAGTATTTCTTCTAATTCATTATTAGATGTTCCATTTTCCCACTTATTTAAAAGGCACCTAATCTAGAGAAGCAAATCAATATTTACAGTGCATTAGTGCCACAGAGAATTTGAGATCTTGTGATGAGGGTTTATTGCTGTTTTATCCACTCTTCAAAGGAAGGCACACATCAAACAGCTATCCGGGACCCGGTGACATCGCGCCCACCCCCCGTGTGCTTCATCCAGTAGCTTAGTTATTGAAGATCCTCATCTTTGAATTTTCTTGTTCATATTTCAGAGGCTATACTTTGAAAATATATATATTAAATAACTCAGAAGATTATGAGGAGAGAAAGTTTTGCTATCATGTTTTGAAAGGCATTGATTTTCCTAAAATGGGGGGTGAGGAATCGTAATAATAATGACCAAATTACCTGAAATGAGAAGCTCCCATTATTTCTAATTGCTCTGAAGAACACAAATTACATCAGATTATTAGTACTGCTGAAATAGGCTGCGAGCCCCAGAAATATGGAGCAAATTACAGGCAAAAAGGCCGTATTCGTATTTTATTTCTCTGAGGCCAAGACAAAATTGCATTCTTTCTGCAATATTATGCTTTATCAGTACAGTGAGAGGTGGGGAGCTTGTCAGATGAATCGGGCAGTTGTGTTTCGTGCTTCTTTTTGTTGATAAGACCAGACGTTTGGAAGACTCTCTTTCCTTGAAATCAAGTTCGGTTCATCCAAAGACCTCACGCCAGTTGTGGCTACTTCTGCACTGTTGTTACCCACAGCTCTGTGCAGCTTCATCCTCTTTCACTTATTTAGAGGCAACTGGAATTCCTGTTGATACTAGTTTGAAATGCTGTTCTATTTTTTTCTAGTACATCTTCATAAATTGTTTTAAGTTGTTAGGATGAGGTTTAGTGGATGAATACTAGTATAGAAGTGTATCCAATGTGGAATCACACAATTTTTAGCATTAAAAGGATCTTCTGTCCCCATTAGTGCAGCCTCTGGTTATATAGATGGGGAGACTGAGGTCCAGTGAGGTGAACCAACGTGCCAGGATTATGCGTTCAGGCCAGTGGTTCTTAATGTGTGTGGTCTATGGGTCCTTCACATCAATAAGGCCATTTCAGGGAGACTGTTAGGCAAAACTCTTTTCATGGTGTTCCAGAAACATTTTGTGTTGTTCACTGGGTTGACATCTGCACCAGTGGTGCCCAGACACTGATGGGTAAGAGGCAGGCTCCTTGGCACAAAGTGAGATGGTAGCACCAAATGTATTCTTCACCCAACTCACCCGCAGTTTAAGGGGAAAAGCCATTTTATCTACTATTCTTGACGAAGCAGCAAAATGATGACTTTAAAAAAATCCTGACCCTTGAGTACACAATTTAATATTTTGTGTGATAGCATAGATGGTAGGCATAAAGTACTTGCACATATTGAAGATCAGTGGTTTATTGAGAAAAACTTTCATGTGATAGTTTGAGTTGTAAGCTGAGGTAACCATTTTTAGCAGAACACTATTTTTGTTTGAAAGGAGGCTGGGAAAACTGTGCTTATTCAGACTTTGGTGTCTGGCAGGGTTTCTAGAAAATGGATGAAGTGAGCCTGTCACTACATGGCAAATGACTGACAATATTTGTTGCCAAAGATAACATTCAAGCTTTCTAGTAGAATTAGATTTTGGAAAAACTTATATCCCACTGTGAGCATGACAACTTCCCAGTATTAATGCTTTTTCTGATGGAATTGGTAATGATATTCACATATGTGATTTTCTGATATAAAGAAATATATCAACATTCAGAAGATTGGCAAAACCCAATTAATATATTCCAAATAACTAATGTTACAAAATTCATCCCAGGTAAGATCCATTCCAGGTGTAAGACAGACAGATGTAACAAAGAACGGGAGGTTTACATTCCGTATTGTAGCTAACCTTTGAGAAACTAATTTCTCAAGTTTTGGTGTGCTATCAAAGAAGAAGATTTACAGTTATCTGAAAAGATTACTAACATTTGATTTCCTCTCCCAGCTAAATATTTGTGGAGCTTGTTTTCTCTTCGTATACTAGGTCATATCGCAGCAGGTTGAATGCAGAAGCAGCAGTGAGAACCCAGATGTCTGCTAACATTTTTGAAATTGGGGCTCCAGTTGTTTCAGTCTGTATGTATAGCTGATGTAATAGTTCTTTAACTCTCCCAAATCTAATGATGCTATTAGTTAAAATCGGTGTTTGATTTCTAGGTGTAAGTAATTTTACTATGAAAACAACAAAATTCTTCCCTTTTACAAAATTGAGACTAATGTTTATATCTGCAAGTAGCTAGAAGTGGAGTTTGTTTTCCAATGAATGGTTGAATAATAGAATTAATTTCTTGATTTGGGTGGTGATGGAGCACTGACCCAGGTGCCTCAAGTTCTGGACAGGAAACTGTCCCTGCGCTCCTCCTGTCACCTCTCCGAACCTCCGCTTACTCATCTGTGAAGCAAGTTGGATGTTCCTCCATTGGGACTAACGTTAAAAACAAAAAATGATTTAGATCCTTTCAAGTCACTGGTTTTTTAATGTTATTTAATCTGTGTGTGTGTGTGTGTGTGTGTGTATAAACTGGATGAAAATGACATAATTTTCACACAACCATAAAACAAAGAAGAAATTATAAACCAATAAAAATGTAGATTTTCACCATCAGTGTGAGACACTGTGTCTAAATCGTAGGCAGTATGGGCATGGACACGTGGTGTGTTACAGGGTCTTTATATTTGGACCCAGTTTTGCTGCCCGTGTGCACTCTGATACCCTGTTCTTGCAGCTGAACAATTGCAAGAAAACCTTAACTTCAAGTTCATCATGATGTCACTTGGTGTTCCTTTGTTGAGAACACGTTGTTTACTTTTTAAAATGAGTTCTGTTCTTTTCTCATTCGCCTGGTAATCAGATCTAGGACACCTTCCTGAATTTGACTGTGGTCACCACTGTAACCATGGGGTCTGAAACTGCATGGGGGTACTCAGTTACAGGATGGTGCAAATGAAAGATCCAGACTGTCCTTATATTCATTTCTTTTATCGGTATCACTAAAATGAAAACAAGAAGTGGAATGAATTGTGAGCAACTCGTAGGAAGGGCTGCCTAGTAGCACGTCTCCTGGGACATCCTTTACCGTGTGGTTGATGTAGATGCTGCCTGGGGGCTGTGCCCCAGCATCTCCCCAGAAGGTGCAACCCAAGGGTCTGCAGTCCTGCTGTAACCCCCCTGGCCTCGCATCCTCTTTCTTTCCCTGCATCTAGAATTTTGAGAGTTACAGATACAGAGAGGCAGAGTGCTAATTATTTGTGTCTGTTTCAGACTAACAGATTAACACAGAGGTCATGTCCCTTCAGAAGATGATCCTAATTCATCTAATCTGAATCATGTCTGCAATGTATTTCTCTTGGGGAAATTTTCAAAAACAAGTTGAGTAAGCTGCTTTATTGTGTCCAAGTGAAATTTGTAGTCCCTGAATTTATTTGGGGGTTGACATGGACTTTCATGTGGTTATTTTATTATTGTGGGTACTGCTTTCAGTCATTACCTCTGTACCATTTTAAAAGGCCTTTTGTGAACGAATAGTGCTTCTTTTAGACTTAATACACACACACACACACACACACACACACACACACACAACTTGAGGGATACTACAGAATTCCTTAACAACTAAGTAATCAGCGACCCTGTTAATTGGAAAGCAACAGAGCTCATATCTAAGGAGCATTATTGTAATTTCCCAGAAGTATTTTATTCTTCCTCCTCCCCACTTTATTGCTTTTCTGCTTACATTTTTGATCTTTGAATCTGGGAACAATTTTGTTAATTGAGAGGGAACTTTTTTATGGTAAGAGCATTGTACTATTAACATACATAGTTCCTTAGATGTACATTTTTGTGAACTTGTTTTGAGAGTGACTGTATAGTTCTTCGTTGTGTTTTATTTTTATTTTTTTGGTGCAAATTATAAGCAGCAAGAGCTGTCACAAGTTTTTACACACACTTTTTACACACTGAAAATTGAAAATTATTCTTCCCCATAATTTTCATGTATGTGTTTCAGCAAGTTAGGATAACCACCAACAATATTAAATGTTCAGTATATTTTTTTCTCTGGTAGTGTTATTCAGGCTCTTTCTTGCTTATCAAATCCTTTATTGGAAGCAAACGTTAAATGCAATGTTATTATGATTTCATATGCTTCTGTTTTCTCTGGTTGTTTCTAATTTGCTTTAACATATTGGCTTGACAATGGTTTAAATATAACATTCAATGTATGTAAATAGTCTATCTTTAGTTTCATATCCTCAAGGTTCTCCGTAGCCACACCACTGAGCAAACGTGTCAATATTCCAAAAATGTTTCTCATGGTAAATGATGAGTTTACTCCTTCACTGCTAAAGCTGCTTTGTTAGAGGCTTTTTATAAACACTTAACTTGTATCCTAGTTTTTGAAAAGATTAAGCGTAATTTCATCTAAAACTTTTGTCTTATGTTTATTATGCTTTTCACTCTGCTGATGTGTGGGGCTTTTGGTTCTGATTCTCAGTGCTACAGACTCCTTTGCCTTTATTCTTCTCTCTGGTTTTGTAGCTCTGTTCCTTTTCTGTAACAGTGATCACATCTGCTAGGATGCTCTCAGTGCTACCATTACAGATTTTAGCCTGGGTTTGTTGTTGATTTTGTTAGAGTCATTGCAAACACACTCCTCTTTCATTTGAATACAGTTGCTAAAGCACCATCTTTTATGTAATTGTGTATGTGAGTATACGGCAGACACTACCTGCGTATTGGTGTGCTGCTCTTAAGAGTTCCGTTTTCTTAAGGATAAGAAACATGTCTGTGCTCTGTACTTTCTGATAATACTTTGTGAAACAAAGGAAATATTTTATTTAACAGATTTCTTCAATAGCCGAGCCAAACCAATATCAGGATGATAAGAACAGCAGTGGTGATTATTGTCACTCTCTATTGAGTGCACACCGTGTGTCAGGCACTGTCTTACGCACTTTAGCTCATTCAGTCCTCCCGGTACCCTTAGGAGAGAAGTACTGTTTTATTGCTGTTTGTGTAGGAAGGGCCACAGGCAGAAGACAGGGAGGCCACTTGCCCAGAGCCACACAGGTGACCAGGGCGAAGTGCGGATGCCATCCCGGCCTTCTCCCTCCAGATATCCTGTAGGTACCATATTTCTTTCGCAGTGACGTTTTTAAAGGGACTAAGGGAATTTCTATTTAGGAGGCTGGCCCACTGTCACCTTAAAGTGTTATTCTATTCTTTACTCTTTTGCTTTAACTACCTTTATCCTAATATGTAGTTTTCAGACGTTAGGTTTTCTTTAATAACGCTGCTTTGTGTTGTAGATATGCCTCTTCACGTCCGACGAAGCAGTGACCCAGCCTTAATTGGCCTCTCCACGTCTGTCAGTGATAATAACTTCTCCTCTGAAGAACCTTCACGGAAAAACCCCACGCGCTGGTCGACAACCGCTGGCTTCCTCAAACAAAACACCGCCGGCAGCCCTGCAGCTTGTGACAGGAAGGTAACTGCTTCTAGTTCCTGTCGTCTTTCTGTCAGTGATGGGAGTCAGCCATGGACCAGGTCTTTGCTTCCATGGTGTCCCCGCTACATCCTCTGTGACCTTCACACCAAGGTTCAGATAACTTATTTTGTATTGCCCTTGAATTTTCTGATTAAATCCTTGCTATATATTGTGTATCTATTTATGTATCCATTTTTGAAATGGATAATATGTTCCTATGATGAAAAATGAAACCTTTTAACATGAAGTATGTACACCTAAGGGCCCTCTCCTAAGTCCTAACTTGTCTGCTGGTCACCCCGTGTCTCTTCCTGGGAAACCCCATTATGAGCTTTTTGCATGTCCTTACAGGGATCTTTTGTGCATGTATAAACACATATTCATGTTGGCCCCTGAGGTACATTAAAGAAATCACAGCATGTGAACCGTTAAGGATGAAAGTGGACGCCATCCATGGTCATTTGCTCTCTCTACTCAGTTGAAACGAAATGGAAGTGTACTGTCTAGTCTTAATAATATTCTCTCCTTTGACCAAGTTTAATTTGTCCATGACCTAATTTATTTAGTCTAAATAAATAAGCTTTATTTTAGTCTATTTAGTCTACCTTTTTTCCAGTTTGTGTTAATGCTCCTTGTCATATATTCCTACAGAAGCCGTACCATCCCGTTCTGTTATACCTCTAACCTTTTACCCAATGAGCTTTAAGCTGTGCTTGTCATTTTCACTGCTGAATCTATAAAACAGATTCTCAGCAAACATCTGTTGAATGAATTAATAAACATTTTTCAGTGCAGCCAGTAATTGAGCACCATACATATCGAGAAGTGTGGAAGTATATTAATCACATATTAATAGTAAAAATCAATGTAGTTTGATATTTGCTTGATTTATCCTTTGCATCTATGTCAAAATACCTGTTTTAAATATTTCTTTTATCTTGGTTTCACATTTCAACAAACTCTTCTTCGTACCAGTTCAAGTAAAGAAAAAAAAAAAAAGAAGAAGGGAATATGTAAGTTTAAACTGAGAAGAATCTACCAAGAAAATGCAACGTACTATAGTCTGATATTTTGGATGAGGGGTTTAACTCTTCTGTTATATTTTATTAGATATGTGATGAGTTTCTTCTCATTGAGATTAGCCTGAAAATTTAGAATGCTTTATCATGCAGTAGAGTCTATTCAAAGACGAATAGGCCTCGTGACCTTTAATTTGTAATCGGAATAGACCTGATTTCCATGGATATTCACAAATATATAACAAGTCAAGTTGGTACTTTAAAAAAATATATTACTTTAAAAAAAGGTTTTCGCTTAGTTGAAGGATAGGGGGTCAGGAGTCACTGAGGTAATCAAAGTTTTCTTTTTAACTCATTCGACATCTTGGCTGTATGAGTCAGCTTCAGTTACAGCAAACAGAACCACAGGAGCTATTTTCAACAGAAAAGGACTTAATGTTGAGAATTTGTTTTTCAGAAAATTATTGGAAGGGCTAGAAGAGCAGGCCATAGGCTGGGCCCCCAGGGCTTTCTGGACAATGCAGTACAGCGTGTCTAGCTGGCCCGGGGAGGGGGCAGAGGTGCAGGACCTGGCGTCCTGCTGCATGCATTGGCCCAGGAGACGTTAGCACTGTCTCCACCTGTGCTCACCTTGACGCCTGTCACCTGTGGAGCTGGGCCTGAACCCAGGAACACACTAGAAAACGCCGTCATCTCCACGGCTTGCCACTAAGAACAGCCCAAGAAAATCCCCTATTTCACAATTATCATTAAAATCTCAGGCTGTTGAATCCAAATGGGCAGAATGTAGTTTGCTCCAGATCCTTATGTCTAGGGGTGTCTGGGAAACGGACTTTAGCCTTCCAGGCTCTGCAGCCCAGGGAAGCTGCCTGGAGAGGGTGGAGATGCTTATGGCCAGTTAACCATGTCCACCTCACTACCATTCTCTTTGATTTTGTTTTATGTTTTGGCCGTGCCATGTGGCATGTGGGATCTTAGTTCCTCAACCAGAGATTGAACCTGCGCCCCCTGCAGTGGAAGCATGGAGTCGTAACCACTGGACTGTCAGGAAAGTCCCTCATTCGTTCTCTTTTAAATAACATGTGTCTATCATTGTAAAAAATTGGGCAACTAGTAGAACAGAACAAAATTACATTATCCATAATTCCAAAGTCATCAACAACCAGTACTAAGATATAAGTGAACACACACACACACACACACACAAAGTCGGAGTCATTCTTTGTCTACATATTTGCATCCTGATTATTTCTACATTTTTTTCATCTCATAGGGATTTCCCCTGGTGTGAGTTTTGTTAGAAAATATTTTTAATGAGCACAAAGTATCCCAGGGTAGAGTATACTTTATCATTCTCTTATTGTTGGACATTTATACTGTGTTTTCACATTATAAGTATCAGCATTGTAACACAAACTTGAATATAATTTTGTTTTAAAAATGGTCACTTTACCCAACAAGCTTTTTCCCTATTGGGAGTGGTATTTAACGTAGCCAGATGCCTACACTTTCCCACGGCAGAGACCTTGATTCACACACATATCCCTCGATGAAACCGTATTCACGTACGACACACATAAAAGGTAACGTGTAACGAATTTGTCTTTTGAATTATCTTTGGCTTTACTTTTCAAATAACCTATTTACTAAGTTTCCTAGTCTAGATTTTAAAGCTGTTTGTATTTTAGTCTGAGCTGTTTTTTTCTTTTTTTAACAGGTGTATGTCTGATAACTGCTGTCTTATTTTCAGTTATAAAACAACTTCCAATGTCTTCAATATTGAGAAAGGATGCTTGGAGGAAAGCATACTTGCTTATCAGTATTAAATGTATTTATTTCTGTTGCGTCCATGAGAGTTTACCTATGCTGGGCAATTTCAAGATGTTATAAATTCTTATCAGCATGTAGAGGTTTAGGTTTTCTGTATAAAAACATGGAAATCAATTAGTGAAGGGTTCACAGTCCTGTGATTCATTGATCTCTAATGGTTAAAATAGGTTGGTGTTCTTGTATAACTCATCTGCATACGTAAGTAGCTTCTATTCTTCCAAGTTAAATAAGCAAAACAGTTTTAGTGTAATGTCACCAATCAGTTAAAATCTCTTATTTCTGAACCAGGCAGTTCCTTTCTCGTGTGTGAGAACACAGCCACGTTGAACTCTCCCTTGTGGTTCAAAACCACAGATGAGAGGTGGAGTCTTCCCAGTTAAAACAGTAATACTGTTTCATCCCACTGTCAAGTTCAGAGGGCAAAGTTCACAGATTTTGATGCTGCTAAGCCAGGTGAGGGCTCGAAGAGACCAAGGGTTTCACGGGCTTCTGGATTTCTTAAATTCTGTCAAAGTCTTATCTGGCAGTGAGGCATAGAGGGGAAGAGAATCTTGGCTGTTTTTCAGAGTTCTTTGGAACATTGGCTTATTCCTGTTACCCAGCTCTTTGTGGCTGACTGCCCTTTTCAACTCTTAGAGACCATTTTGCTCACAATTTGTGTGGAAAGTATCTTGCTAGAAGATGTATTTTCATTTGAGATTTTGTGTGTGCATATTAATACGTCATCTTGGGAAAGAGTATTTCAGTCAGTGTGAATTCTCAAGTCGTTCTGCCAGCTCTTTAGCCATCCTTACTAGGTCCGTGTCCCTGTGAATGAAGAGGCCACCAAGGATGTGGACAGGGTTTGATTCATTCCACTGTAATGAGGCACTTATCAGAATCAGTCTGCCATGAGGTTTTAGGAATCAGGTCTCTGTTCTGTTCGTTGGGCAGTGGTTGTAAGCTGTTGTTCCTTCCCATAAATAATAAGAGGTGTTGTTTTTCTAAGTTATATTGCCCCCCAATTAACATGGGTGGAATTAGCATAAAATCATATTTTGACTAGTTTCCAAGGGAGATTCTTACCTGATCAGGGAAGGGGAGGAAAGTGGTGAGAGAACATATTTCCTTGGCATCATTAGGTTAAAAAAATTTTTTTCCCCATTTCTTAGAGATGTTTAAGAACATCTCTGGATTTTTCTGACCCTCTGGGTTTATTATTTCTGTTTGATTTAGTTGCTTGTCATATTTGATATCTTTCCAATACGCCTGATGCATGCAAACTCTTGGAAGAGGTGCTGTCTTAATTATGTCTTTGTCACCTCTCTTTCCATTACATTCAAAGTAATGTGAGATCTTCCTTCTAACTTTAGAAAATGATTTTTACAAATCTTTCTTGTGGTATATTTTGAGTCCCCAAACAGCTTTTTTTCCCCCGATAATAGTATTTCTTGCTCTTTGCATTTTCTAAAGAAATGAATAATATAAAGAAGCAGATAGGTAATTTGGGGTCTTGATGATGAGTGTTGACATTTGGTGTATGAATTTGAGGACTTCTGTGGAGCATAGTATAGCTCTACACAGATGGTGGCTGTCCTTGGTACCAATGGGGAGTCATCCAATCAGTACAGTTTAATTTCCTGCCTTTTTCCCTAATCTGTGTTATACTGAGGGCATTTTCCTTTGTCTTGTAAATATCGATACTTTGCACAAGGTTCTATTATGTAATGATTTTTTTGGAGTTGTTTATTAACTTTATTTGGTGATTTTTCTTGTTGCTTAACATATTTATACTTTCGCTTTTTTTTTCTTTTTTTGCTCTTATAAGTAACCTTTAGAAGTACTCTTCAGAGAATATCCTTATACACCAATTTATGTTGACATCTCTGATTATTTTCTTAGATTCCTTAAGTAGATTTATTTGACCAAAGAAACAAACATTTTTAAAGCTATTGATAATTGCTCCCCATAAATTCATGAATAATAAAGTGAAAAGTACTTATGATGTATAAAGAGCTCTGTGAGAAGTCCTAGATGGGGTGGGCTGGGGGGTGAGGGGTAGGATGCAGAGCACCAAGAAGTAACTGGTACTGTTAATGAGTTCCAGAACTTACTGTCTTACTGAATAGTTTAATAGTTCCATTTGGCTGTGTATCAAAATTACCTGTGGACTTTTAAAAGATGAAACACACTTATACCAATAGATTCATTTACCCATTTCAGGACGTTTGTGTGTTTTTCTTTAAAGCTTCTCTGTTGATTCCGGGGCACAGTGTTTTTTAAAGAACTTGGGTCCAGCGGGAAGCGGAAGTTATCTTTGTCTGTCAAGAAATGGCAAATAGGAATATAATCGTTATTTTGATATGTCTTCGTTTTGGGCTAGTTTTTCTTAGAATAGAATCTGGAACATTTAGCATATTTGGTTTTGTGACACTTCACTTCTTTTCACACTTAGCCCAAAATTTTAAATGAAAAGCGATTAATTTTAGTTTTTTTTTTAAAGTATTACAACACCCCATTGAGATATCGGATCCTCTGTTATCAATACAAGACTAGAATGGGAAATATTTTTCTAGGTAGAAGCTATGATAAAAGCACTGTTTCTGTTTACTGTTACTTGGCACATCCCACCTCCCCTGCAATCTTAGTTCAAGTGCATTTAGATATGTAAAGTCAGGACACTGAATTCCCAGCATTAGGGTCACCAGTCAGGCACAAGAAGCCTCCAGAAAATGTCTGCTCTCTGTTTTACTGAGAGCGAGAAAACTTTTGCAGTTGATACACAGACAATACAATAGCAATGACAATTGAATCGTGTTCCACGTGGCTCTTTAAAATAGCTGCTTACTGGCTCATTCATTCATTCGTTTGTTCATTCATTGTAAAATGATATTCTATATATATTATATATATATAACTGAATTACTTTGCTGTACACCTGAAACTAACACAACACTGTAAATCAACTATGCCTCAATTAAAAAAAAAAAGAAATGGACATTTGCTCTCTTTAGAATTTAAAAAAAAATGAGAACTTTTCTTTTTATGCAGAACCTTTGTAAAAGCTTATAATCTTTTTTTTTTTTGCGGTACGCAGGCCTCTCACTGCTGTGGCCTCTCCCGTTGCGGAGCACAGGCTCCGGACGCGCAGGCTCAGCGGCCATGGCTCACGGACCCAGCCGCTCCGCGGCATGTGGGATCTTCCCGGACTGGGGCATGAACCCGTGTCCCCTGCACTGGCAGGCAGACTCTCAACCACTGCGCCACCAGGGAAGCCCAAAGCTTATAATCTTGATCAAGTAAATTATGTACAGACATTAAAAAATAAGTAAATAATGTGATATTCTAAATTTACCTATTTTTTGCTTTCTCATCCTCTTCTCAAACCTTTGGCTTCTTGGTCTGCTTCTTCTCATTTCTTCTTTCTAATGTAGAAGGTGAGTCATAGTGGTAAATATTTTATTTTTGAATTAGTCCATTTGACCAGCTTGCTATTAAAAAAATAGTTGTCTATCTTTTGGCTTTTTATGGGCCAACCATAGCTGCCAGCTAGTTACAATAACCATCTAAAACCTCAAAGGATGGACTAAGAAGTTTTTTAAAACTACGTTTCCTTTGTGAGAGCCCTATAGCTGTGTTTAATTTTCTGGGGTATTTGCTTCAAGGGAAATCCAGCTGAGACCCAGGTCTTAGGCTATCCTGCTACAACATTTGTACTTCCCGTAAAAGGCCTCTGAAACTATAAATTTCACCCTTCTGTTTTGCATATTAAAAGATCTCAATTTGAATGCACTGCGTTTTTGTTCAGTAAGTGATGGTTCTACTCATTTTTAAAATAGGCTAACCTCAAGTGCCAAGCTGCCCTAGCCTGAGCTGTTAATAACTGAGACTCATCTATTTCTGTGCCACATTTAGGAATATAATCCCCCTTCACATACTTTAAATATTATAATTTGTGTTCTAAGTTATGAAATCCTGAAGTGCTATTGAGAAGATGTTTAAGCCTGGGTGTGTTATTTTTAGAGTTCACAAACCATTCCAGGAATGTAAATCCGAAGCAATGTCAGAATCCTTGTTGAGCAGCCTCGAAGTTACATATCACACAGAGGGAAATGAAGATGTTACACCCGTTTTTCTTGATTTGGGAGAGGAGACCAGGAACTGGCACTGATTAAATTATATTGAACAAAAATTCACGTATTCTTTAGACACTTAAAAATATTTTGGCCTCATTTCATCTTTCTAAGTTGGTGTCTATTTTTAATTTTTAATACTTCAGCTTATAAACGTACCTACTTTGGGTCACAAAGTCATGTCCTGTTACTAAAGAGAAGAGCCTAGTAAGGTGCTGGGACTGAGGTACCTGGTGTTTGCTTTCCAGCTGCTGGGGCAGCTCTGTTTTAATTTGCATGTGTTCTAGGTGCCATCATGTGCTGGACTGCCTTTGGGGCAATGTTTTTTACAGGGTGGGGATAAAAATGGTTTCCATCTGTCCCATCTCCAAACTGTACTGTTTCTGAGGTTTTGGTATTTTCGTGTAATGATAGCCAAGTTGATCTGAGTACTTGCTTCTTGCTGGCTGTGTTATGTGTTGTATCTCATTTAATCACCTTCTGAAGTGTAAGTAGTGTGGCCATTCCCAGTTTATTGGTGAGGAGGTAGAACCTGAGAGAGTTTAAATAATTCACCTAAGAATTAAACCAACTGCTGAAAGATAAAGTTGTGTTATGAATCTCAATTGTCCTGTTTCATATTCTGTGCTCTTAAGTATGCTACCCACTTTCCAGCATACTTACAGACTTTATATATTGCCCACTGTTCATTTAGTTGAATATTTTAAACTGTAAAATATTTCGTAACAACCTTCTCATTTCTATCACCTCTAAAACTTTCTGTTAAGCAATTAAAATAGGAATATAAGAATAACCAGCATTTATTATTAAAACCAAAATAATTTTTAAAACCTCACCAAGTCATATTATATCTTCACATCTTAGTCTTGAGTGAAAATATGCTAGCGTCATTAATATCACTACTAATAATCTGATTTTGGTAACTGATCTCCATTTCTTTCCCCCTTTTTGGGGGGAACTTTTGTCTTTGTGTTTTCCAATCCTTGTGATTGATATTTTTATCATTGTTATTGCGAAATTATATACTCAGCCCTCTTCCTGATATTTTATGTGTGTTGTTCAAAACAGCTTAACAACAACAAAGTAAATAATGATATAATTGGATTTTAATTGAAAGACCAGAATAAATATCCACGCGACTACAGTGATACTGATAAGTGATTGAATAAAAAATAAAATGGGGAAAAGGTCCAAATTTCCTCGCAGGAGAATTCCAAATAATATATGTTATACTTCCCCCTCCAGAAGGTGGAGCTTAATTCCCCTCCTCTCAAGGATTGGCTGCCTTTAGTAATTTGTTTCCAAAGAACAGAGGATGGAATGAGAAAAACATTAACTCTATAGTGGGGAACTGTGGTGAACTGACCTGAACCCAGTGGTCAAGGTTAGTTATCACTAGTGATAATTCATGGTAATGGTATGAGCCCCTGATGTAGTGTAATGAGATGGGACCTCAGTGGAATTTTCCCCAAAACTCTTGACTCCAGTTTAATCATGAGGAACCTTCAGACAAACCAAAATTGAGGGACGTTCTACACAATACCTGACCACCATTCTTAAAGAATGTCATGGTCGCAAAATACCAGGGAAGACTGAGAAACAGTCTCAGATCAGGAGTCTGCGGAGACACGATAGCTAAATGCAGTACGGGATCCTGCCGCAAAACAGGGATGTTAGTGGAAAAAACTGATGACTTGCAGATAAGTGTGTAGTTCGGTTAACAGTGTCGTACCGATGTTAATGTCTTCATTTTGACAGATAAACCAAAGTTATGGAAGATGTCAACATTGGAGGACGTTGGGTAAAGAGTATGCAGGAGCTCTCTGTACCATCTTTTCTGTAAATCTAACCTTTTCCAAAACAAGAAGGTACGATGTAGGTTGTACCACCCACATTTTGTGCCGAGAACCGGATGGCTCCATGAGCCTCCTGACATACCTGTTTGTTCCCTGAAATATGGTTTTTGCTTTGAAAATGAGTTCTGTTAAAAGTTCTTCAAATGATTTTGTTAAATAGTGGTTCAAGGTTGGCCCCCTTTACTGCTACAAGCCTGAGTTTGAGAAATGCGTCAGCTTTAGACACGCTGCATCTTCAGGACTGGGAGCTCCCACTTTGTCTTCAGTTTTTATCCTGACAGCCTCCTGCGTCAGCTGTTTCTTTTTCACTTTATTCAGATTGTTAAGATTTATTTTTTAAGGTGTGTGTGTGGGGTCAACAGCAATCACTCAGAAATTTCCCAGAATCACATTTTCTAAAATTATAATTTTCAGTTATAATTTGAGGACTGAAGTAGTTTCCTTGAAAATTAATATTCTTCTCAGAGAACATGCTTTTTCTGCTGATGGGGTTTGGAGAGAAGGACTTAATTCTTTAGAAGTCTGAGCCATTAATTTCTTTATTCTAAATGCTTCTCTTGTGGAGGTGGAGCCTCATAGATAACTTCTTTCGGTTTTTGGGTTATAACCCAATTATATCATTATTTACTTTGCTGTTGTTAAGCTGTTTTGAGCAATGCACGTAAGATATCAAGAAAAGGGCTGAATATATTATTTCTCAATAACACTAACAGCAATAATATCAATTACAAGGATTAGAGAAAACAAAGACAAAAGTTTCCCCCCAAAAAGGGAAAGAAATGGAGATCAGTTAACAAAGTCCGATTTTTAGTAGTGATATTAATGAAGCTAGCATATTTTTACTCAAGCCTAAGATGTTAAGATATAATATAGACTTGGTGAAGTTTTAAAAATGATGCCAGTTTTAATAATTAATAAACTTTATTACTTACTGCTGATTAGTGCTGACTATTCTTAGATTCCTATTTTAATTGCTTAACGGAAAGTTTTAGAGGAGATAAAAGTGATCTTCTGCATTTTTCAAAAATGTATCTGTGGAAATGGTTTACCTGAGGAGGCCATTTCACAATTAAGGGGAGAACTTTACAGAAACTAAATTATAGATGGTACCCGAGAACTTTTCGCAGGAATGACTCAATTGTTCTGCTGACCCACCCAGTCCATTGAAGTTATGTTTGTAAACGGAAAAATGTAAGGAGCTGCTAATATTTACATTGCCACATTAATTATATATGGTGCCAATTGTAGTGATTTCTTTGGATATATATTGCTTTAAGATTAAGGTAAAAATGTTTTCAAATTTTAGCAATTTCTTTGAATATATATATATATATAGCTTTAAAATTAAGGTAAAATATTTAGATAGGTAAGCATAAAAGATTAATCTTGCACATTTGGATAAGATGTAAGATGGCAGATCTTTTGGAATCAGGCGACTAAGTGTTTTACTCTGTCTCCCTCACCTCCTCGTATCTGTTCCCTCCCTCTCTTGTGCAGTTCGCTCCTGATGCCAGATGCGATCGTTATTTACAATTTTAGTTTTGAGATATGAACATTTGGAGTTATGTGTCTTTGAAAGAAAATGAAATGTAGATGGGTATTTTGTACCTTCAAAATAAGAAGCGTGTAGCACTTTCTAAAATGTTGGAAAATTGTGTCAGATTCCAGTTGGTTTCGCGGAGTCAAGCAAGCGCCGCTCACATTCTCTATTGTTGTTGTGGAAAATGAACGGCATCTGACTCGCAGCCTTGGTATCCTGTGTTTTTCTCCTACACTTGCCCTTGGTGGAAGGAGTAAGGTCAGAAGTGGGGGTCCCGACCCTGCTGACTGTGGGGTGTAGGTGGCTGTAGAACAACTAAGTGACCGTGGTGGTTTTTGTGAAATTCTGTGAAAGAAATGAAACCGGAGCTGCTGTTTTTGCTGCTTCTCTTTTAGCTCTTTTCCTTAGTTCCTCAGAACACAGGTGGAGGTAACGTCTTTGTAACTTGAAAAAAGATTACACTTCCTCCCCATCTACCTTCTCCTCACCCCTTATGCATGTTTTCATAAGATAAAGGAGATAATCCCAGTTATATCAGACAAGAGACCATTGTATTTAAAATAATTTTATAAATTTATTTATTTTTTATATTTGGCTGAGTTGGGTTTTCGTTGCTGCGCACGGGCTTTCTCTAATTGCGGTGAGCGGGGGCTACTGTTCCTTGCAGTGCTCTCGGGCTTCTCATTGCGGTGGCTTCTCTTGTTGCGGAGCATGGGCTGTAGGTGCACAGGCTTCAGTAGTTGCAGCATGCAGGCTCAGTAGTTGCGGCTCATAGGCTGTAGAGTGCAGGCTTAGTAGTTGTGGCGCATGGGCTTAATTGCTCCGTGGCATGTGGGATCTTCCCGGACCAGGGCTCGAACCTATGTCCCCTGCATTGGCAGGAGGATTCTTAACCACTGCGCCACCAGAGAAGTTCCTAAGACAATTTTAAAACAAACATTTTACGCTTGATTATTCCTAAGACTATGTAGTATTTATCAATGAACCAACCATCTGTAACATAAATAGAAGTTGTGATTCAAGATGGTGTAATGGCTTTGTCCTACTTGACAAGCAAGAACTTGGGAGATACTTTCCCATGGGAGGGGGTCATTATATAGGAACGGCTGAATATCAGAAGTTATACCCAGTTATACCCAGGTAAACTGCGCTTCCTGCTTAGATGGAGAATGAGAACTTGGAAGTGTCATCACTCAGAAATTGGGCATTGAAGTGGGGAGGTATAACTGTGGGATCTGGTTAGTCATCCTAATCTCCATAGAGCATTTGTCATAACTTCTCAGAGTCCCCGTTTCTTTTTTTAGACAGTGAGAGCTTCAGCTGGCTGTTCTCTAGCTTTTTCCTTCCAGCTTTTAAAATTCTGTATCTAAAGTTTTTCATGGCATTCTGAACTGTTGAGGTGGGTTAGGAGCAACTGGGGAGATTGGTTCCAATAAGGAGCCTGAATGCGGCTCAGTTTTGCTGATCTTTTTCTTCTTGGATTTCCTGGTCTGCTCCACAAGCAGGTCTGGTAGCTTCAGAGACCTTTGTGCTCTGATGGTCACCTCTGGAAACACCATGGCCTTCCTAAGTTGGTGTACCTCCATGTGAGATTTGACCAACCCGTTTTATGCCAGATCCTTTATGTTATAGCCTGATGTGTATCTGTTCCAGGGGTTATTTTTCTTACCTGATATCAAGACTGTTAACAAGGTCAGTTGTAAGTTGTGAGATAAACCTGTAATGGCAAGCTTCTGGTTTTGTGAACATGTCAACCTGAAGCATTTGCTGTGCAACAGGAAACTTATTTGCAAAATTAATTTTAGTTCTCAAATGTGTTCTTCCATATTGGAGAGTTCCAACATGTTTTTTTTTTTTTTTGGTGTATTTAACATTTTTGAGTGTCCCACTGATCTAAATGTAATTTTATGATCTAGAAGCTATTGAGCATGTATTTATGATACATGCTGGAAAAGGCATGAGTTATAGTTCAGAATTTTTAAGGCCAGAATGAGTTTTGAGAACTGTGTATGGTACCTTTAACATTTCAAAGGAAAAAGAAAACTAATAAAATTTGATGCGCACGCTAGGAGATTTTACTTTATACATTAATACAAAAATTTGCTTGGCTAAATTAATATTTTTCAACTTTTGTTTTTCTTTTTTTTTACTAATTTCTGTTCAAAACATAAACTCGGTTTAAAAAGAAAATTAAAATAGTTAAAAATAAAATATTTATTACTTACGAAATTTGAGCTAAAGAGGTGCTGTGGTAAACGTTTTGGCATTCAAAATCTTTGGACTTTGACCCTTTTGTTTGTTAATTTTAAACAACTTAAAATGTCAGTGTAATCAGTGTCTCTTGTTGCAAATTCTACCGCATTTTACTAGGCTATATATCATTTATAGATAAATAAATGATAGACATATAGTCTACTATTAGACAGAATTTTGTTTTGACAAAAAATCTATGAATGCTCGAATCCTCTTTGTCCTGTCATAGTTCTGCTCAGAAGTAGGAACAAATTTTATTTTATTTTATTTTTTATACAGCAGTTCTTATTAGTTATCTGTTTTATACACGTTAGTGTATACATGTCAATCCCAGTCTCACAATTCATCCCACCCCCCCCCCCCTGCCACTTTCCCCCCTTGGTGTCCGTATGTTTGTAGGAACCAATTTTAAACACACATTATTTTCTTTATCTCCTCCACCCCTCTCATTAATAATGATTAAGAATGTGGAAGAAGGCAATTACCAAAAATTAAAGTAAGATGTATACATACAGGTACCAGTACTTTAGGGACAGGAATTACCGCTAATATGGAACCGGTTGTTTGACCTCTGATCAACGGCGTTAGGCATCGCATGCAGGATATCGGTCACCATGTATTTCGAATAGTGCTTTTTAGTTCATTACAGTTGAAAATAGCCATGTGCCTAAGATAAGTGATGATAATTACTGTGTTTGGAATAAAATCCTGTGTTTCCTTACTTTGAGAAATGCCTTAATAGGTATGCGATTGGTTTAAACTGATAGGGACTGCCAAACTTTCTGACTTCATTTACAAGTTGGCTATTGAACTTGTGTTGTGTGTGTGTGTGTGTGTGTGTGAATTTATTTATTTATCTCCCCCCTCCCCCCAATTCTTGGAGGGTGGTTTGAAGGTCAGAAAAGTACATTGACAACAATCCTGTTTACAGACCATTTTATGGTTGTTGTCTTTAAGCTTTAGCCTTGGCATTGCTTCCAAGGTCATACTCTGGTATAGCTGTCAGGAGGCACAAAAGACAAACTCTGGCCCAGGGGCAGGCATGGGGCTGCCACACTGAATTGACAATATGACTACTGAAGATTTTAGCAAGCTTCCTGCAATAAAAAAAAAATTGTCCTAAGCCATAATTACTCATTTCACTTCAGCCTCATAATTTCAGGTTAGACATCCTGAAAATGGTTTTCCTTTGTTTTTTGTCTGTCTTTTCTTGTGGAAATGATAAAGCGGAAGATTGAATTCTCTTTGACCACAATTGCAGAGTTGAAAAATATTGTAAATTTAAAACCTTAAAACCACATAGGAATATTCGAAACCATAGGATGCAGAGAGGGTGCAAAAATGAAATCTATATGCATTGGGTGTTTGGTGTTTCAAAATATGGCACAATTCCTAGTGATTTTTTAAAAGATGTTTGGAATTTTTACATTGAAATAAAGTGCAAATATAGTTGGGATTCCTCTGCTAACACAAAAATATCTATTACTTCTATGATGTTTATGAAATATTCCTGTATTTCTGCAGTAGCGATGTAGGTTTGCCAGGAAATCTGACCATCAGCTAAATAGCTGTTTCTGAGAGATAAAACCTTGGAGCTGCAGCTTACTATGCCAGGAATAAGCCTCTATCCCAAGGCCTTGGGTGGGTTCTGTGTTATTTCTTTTTATTGGCTCAGGGAGGGGGCAGAAAGGACAGTCACTTTCCCTACCCTGGAAGAGATTTACTCCATAACCAAGCTATGGCTACCCTGGAGCAGCAAATTAATATGCATTTCTCAGCCTGGGTGGCTTTTTGACACCTGATGATATGGCAGTACATTTAGATGATAAGGAAAATGCCTGCTCACAGCAAGGAGCATCTGTTTTTTTTCTGGCAAGAGGAAAAGTTTTCCACCCAGTGCAGAAGCTTGAGTGGATGTTTGGGCCAGTCTCTTAAGGAGAGGATTAAAGTTATAATTTTAAAAAAAGGAGAGTAATTCATTATGATATTTTTCTTATATAATCTTTTAGATGTAAAGTAGTGGCTTTAATGATTTTTTATTGTTAGCAAATTCAGTAATTTTTAGGGTTTTCTATATTGGTCCTACTGCTAGATTTTTATAAGTCTAAAGAAAAAGATTTTTCTTCCTTTTTAAAGTTTGCCAGTATACAGAATGGAGACATTAATTTGATCATAGAATAAAATAGACTTAAAATCCCATTCTCCAATTTATTATAAATTCAACTCTAACTTGTGAAAATATCAATGACGAAAACATTTGTTGGTTTATTTTTTTCTTCAGGTTATGAAATAGTTTTGCAAATACATTTAACAAACATTTTGACTTTTTTGTAGTTGACTATAGTTTGGTCCATGAAAAATGTAGTCTTGCATAGACATAGTTAAAAGTACCATAATTTTAAAATCATTTACACTGGAAAAAGTATTTTCAAATAGAAAATAGAACGCATTGTATCCATTTCAGTTGAAAACAGTGACTATCCATGCATATATTGTATGTTATTAGGTTTATGGATGTGCTCACATCACAGATACTAATCACAGCTTTATAGGACTATACTCTGTGTGTGCACTTGATCCAAACTTCAGACAGGATTTTGAGGACGAACATTGCTGAAATCCTAGTAGCACCTGCATGGTGCTGTCGACAAAAATAACAGATATGTTGCATAATGATTAGTAATATATCTTAGAAATTCTTCACTTACCTGGTAATGACTAAGGAGACTGTAACTGGACTTTTCATACATCATAAATCAATTAATATATGCATTTATTATTGACTTTATCATATCAACATTGAATTAGAATTTTTTTTGTTATGGGGGTATGTTTTATTTTTCTTACCAATTAAATACTCAACGTTGATTCTATGAATATAAAATTGTAGAATTTTTCAGATGGAGTTTGAAAGGACAGATCTTTTGATTTTTTTTTTTTTTTTAGCCCTATCTGCCTTAATATGATTACTTTGTGGTGGCCTGCTGCATGAATTACATGTCATAATTGACATAGAGAAATGCCACACTACTTTTTAGATGCAATTGGAAATAATCACATTTTCCCACAGACACTGTATACTGTAGGTGTGACATTAGATTGAAATAGGCGTCTAACAGTGGTATACATCTTTCCGTATAAATTAAAAAGTACAGTCGTTGTATTTCAGTGAAAGTGCATTTCCACTGAAGTTTGTCGTGATACCTGATTAAAGCATTTCCTTATTGATTTGATTTTTAAAACAACAGATAGAAATGTTCCTTTAAAATTCTGGGATTTTGAAACCTTGTGAAAGTAGGAAACATAGTAAGTATTCCAGAAAAAGCCGTCCACGTAGGTGCAGGCCACTGAGCTAAGTGCTAGAGTTTAAAGGTGACTGGTGATCTTCTGCCTAGGTGTCAGTGTGATCATGGAAATAGCAATCTTAAAAATTAACTAAATTATAAGTTAGAACTATAATTAGGAGTAAAATCAGAATTTAGTAGTTCAGAAAGCATGACATTATCAGTTCTGTTGAGAGTCGGGAAATGCTTCTTAGGGAGGGCAGCTTGGGAACTGGGCCTTGAAGAGCGGTGAGTATTTTCACAGAAGAAATATTGCTGGGAGTCTGGGCTCAGGAAAATCCTGACGGAGGTGAGGATTCCTGTGACACCACGGGTCCCCGGGTCTGCCTCATGTTTGTTCCAGGTGTGACGTGACCTAATGGGCATTTTAGAAGAATTCTCTGTGGAGCGTTGTTGGAGAGAAGGTTTGAGCCAGCCTCCAACTAGAAGGCTGCTGTAATGGTTCAGAAGAGAGGCACGTCGATCCTGAACTAGGGTGATGGCCAAAGGGTAAGGTCTTGGCCATGAGCTTTGGATTAACGAGACTGTGGAGATTAGGTACATACCTTTGGGACATCCTGTTGGAAATTTAGATCGTGAATTCAGAAAAGCAGTTTAGTGTTGGTGACCTGTGCGTAGAAGTTGTCAGGGAGGAGGTCTTGTACTTGTACCTTTTTGAGCTTGTTCAGGGAGACGGTAGTGAGTGGTCCATAGTAAGAGCCCGCAGGGGCCATTTAAGGGAAGACGAATAATGATGGAGATTCAAAAGGAATCAAAAGGAAATACCAGGAACTTTTTGAATTCTAGACATCAGGAAAAGAGAGTTTTGTGGCATCTGGTCTCTTTACTTTAAAGATACATTTTTCCCTTTGCAAGTGGTATTTTGTCACTATGCATACATCCGGTTCATTATCACCTTTCCACCTAATGGTTTTAGCATCCACTGATTATCTTTGCCTGAACGAATGATTTCATTAGGAGTTGAAAATGGTGATTTTTCTAATACTACTAATTGTTCTACTTCCATACCTCGGCATTTTCCTGAAAAGACAAGCTTTCCCCTTTGACTGGCACTATTGGTTTCTCTGAAATACAGTTCCTACTAAAAAGGCAGGATAGATGTTTAATGCTTTCTGTTTCATTATTCATTTTCAAAGTAAAGAGTTGGTATAGTAATCACCTCTAATGGTGGGAAAAGAATAGAAAAACCAGGTCCCTAGCCAGTGGTAGGACCCTGCACGATCCTTGACGTAAAAATTGTGCTTGTGTTTCGCCACACTTCCAATCCTTTCTCTCTTCGTGGACGTTTAAGGTTCTGTCATTAATAAGTTTATCTGCCCTTTACGATTTATTTGAATTTCTGGTCAGTAAGTTTAGGGACAACCATGTGAAACAGATAGTTTCGCTTTGTTCTGAAGTTGCTATGCTCGAGTTTTAAGGAAGGGCTCTTAGTATTTTGAGATACAGTGAACTTTAGTTTCTTCATTTGCTTCATTCTTTTCTTTCGATTTTGTCCATGTCCTTTGCTTAGTCTACCATTTCCACGTTCCTGTAAGCAAGGTCACTACCTCATCCCTGGGTGTGGAGCAGCAGCCTAATCTTACCAGCATCTTCCTTTTACTTGTGGTTATGCCCCATCACAGCTTTCTTTCTTTCTTTCTTTCTTTTTAAATAACTTTATTTATTTTATTTCGTTTTGGCTGTGTTGGGTCTTCATTGCTGCGCGCAGGCTTTCTCTAGTTGCAGCGAGCAGGGGCTGCTCTTCGTTGTGGTGTGTGGGCTTCTCATTGCGGTGGCTTCTCTTGTTGCGGAGCACGGGCTCTAGGCACACGGGCTTCAGTAGTTGTGGCTCGCGGGCTCTAGAGCGCAGGCTCAGTAGTTGTGGCGCACGGTCTTAGTTGCTTCACGACGTGTGGGATCTTCCCGGACCCGGGCTCGAACCTGTGTCCCCTGCATTGGCAGATGGATTCTTAACCACTGTGCCATCAGGGAAGCCCCTATCACAGCTTTCTTGAGCCATAGTGACCAAAAAGGTACAGCGTTTTACTAGTAAAAAGTACTTGCTGCAATGGTTAATTCTCCTATCAAGTTTTTGAAGTTTATTTTCTGCAGTTTGATTTTTTTAAAATTACAGAGTTTCATGCCAAAAGTATACTGGTAAATCTTTATAGGTTAAAAAGAATTCTTTTTCGTATGTCACAGCATTGGCATAGGTCCAGGAAAATCAATTTTTTTTTTTTTTGGTACGCGGGCTTCTCACTGTTGTGGCCTCTCCCGTTGAGGAGCACAGGCTCCGGACGCGCAGGCTCAGAGGCCATGGCTCACGGGCCGAGCCGCTCCGTGGCATGTGGGATCTTCCCGGACCGGGGCACGAACCCATGTCCCCTGCATCGGCAGGCGGATTCTCAACCACTGTGCCACCAGGGAAACCCAATCAATTCATTTTTAAGTTTTATTCTCTGATGAAACAGAAAGCAGTATCCTGGTCTATTGCTAAGGTCTATACAATGCAAATCTATTATATTACACTTTTTTGTTTCTGTGTGTGTGCTGACTGCTCATGTGGTTTAAGTAATAAAGAATAAGGATCAATCATGTATATGATGATATTTACAACCACGCTACCCTTAGCAAAGTTTTTAAGGAAAACATTTGGGTACTTAAAGTGGGCACTGATGTAAGTGGGTTAAAGTGAGGTTAACATTTTAAATTTATTCTTGTAGGAGATATTTGGATTTAGTTATTGAACTAAAATGTTCGACTTTCCTACCTTATCCTAGCCTTCTCGTTTCTTTCCAGAACATTGAAATTAAGTTTTGCAGCTCTAAAGCCAAAGCAAGTTGTTATAAATTATTATTTGAAAGAGATACCTTGGTTGCTCTGGGGTGTATTAAATAAATATTTATCAGTTGACTAGGTTTTTATGTAAAGACATCACTCGTCATAAGCATGTCGGAGTGAACAACTATGTGTCTATTATGTACCATGTATTGGGATAGACTAATTTTTTTCTCTACTTGATATTTGAATTAATGTTTACAACTAGTTTGTGAAGGAGGCAACAGAAGAACCCAGAGTCTTCAGTCTCTTGCCCAAAGTCACAGAACTGCGAGGATCTAAATAAAGAGCAAATTCATTTGTCTTCCCTGGTTTAAACATTTTTGGTGAATTATAGAAAATATCTCACAGTATTATTCTAAGATTGGAAGGAAGAAGAAAAGAGAAAATGCCGTGATTGAGTGATGATTAAAGTCTGGTATAGAAGTATTTTCCATTTTCTGGTGCATGTCCTTGGCTTGGGGAGGTTGATTCGAGAGGAGGGCAGAGTGTGTTCTTCTGTCTATTGTGGGCCTGTGTGTGTGGCCACAGCCCTCAGACTCCCTTATCCCAGGCAGGTGACTGCATTTCTGAGGTCTAACCTGGAGGAAATGTCCTCAGTCAGCTTTTTGGTATAGACACGGGAAAAACATTTTAAATATGTAGAATCATTTTTCTGCTACTTTTGAAAAACCAGGTGCATTGTTAATTTGCAAGATCTGGTTTTTTACAAGACACCTTTTTGTTTCTTTTTGAATAGAAAGATGAAAACTACAGAAGCCTCCCACGGGACACTAGTAACTGGTCTAACCAATTTCAGAGAGACAATGCTCGCTCATCTCTGAGTGCCAGTCACCCAATGGTGGACAAGTGGCTGGAGAAGCAAGAACAGGTAACACAAACGAATCCTTCTACATGCGTCGGTGGTGTAACTTCCTAGCACATCCCCCAGACGTTGCCCTCCATCACAATGATGACTGGAGATAAGTGATTCTGCCAGACTGTAGTTAAGGACCAGGCTCTGTATCAGAGTGTGTGTAACATAAATGTAGAATATTTCGGTGGTGGTTCCTGATCAAAGATTTCTCATAAGCAGGTGCTGTAGATTCTCAAGTATCACCACCGTAGAGCTTGTTAGGCTGTGAGGCACAGATATTTGGTGTGAATAATGTGGTTTATAGGTAGACTTTCAAGACTACCCATGGGCTCTCCTCTCGGACTGAGAGGCCATTAAGTCAAAGGATCTGAAGAGGCAAAATAAATTTTCTGTTATCCCTGACTTCACTTTATGGGAAAAATATAAGCTGTAGTGTTGTTTCAGCATTTAGACTATCTTGTCAGGTCTGGGGACTTGTCCTTTCATAAATGTCAAGGACCTGTTGTAGGTGTCTACGTTTTCAGAGGAGCTGAGTTCACTCTGTGGGGTAGTCACCTCCAATTCATGAAATCAGAATTGTTACCACTCAGTATACATAGTGGCTTGGGAAGAGGGCTGTTTGCAACAAAACTGTTGGTATGAAGACTAAGAATTTATCTGGTAAGTTTTGATGTATAAAAAATTCTTGCAGTGTTGCTTTTTTAAAGTGTGATTGTTTATTGTTAGTCACAGTGTTTCTCTGTAGTGGGGACGCCAGTGTTTTCTTTGTAGTTTTATTAGTTTTGATATTAAAAATGCACTTATTTGGTTCTTACGTCATCTATATTCTTTAAAAAGTTCATATGGATCACAAACTAGGTGAGTACTCGGTGACAGAATGTTTTGTTGTGTATCAGTTTCAATAATTTCTAAAATTATTGATAATTCGGTTGCCTAGATACTGGAATAGCTGTTTTTCAATTTAGATTAATGATATCAGTGGAAAGAAACCCTAAGTATTTTGCTGAATTCATCTCAGTCTATGTTTTACAGCATAAACCTCCTAAAATAGTTCTGTGTATGTGGGGTGTTTGATTATGAAACAATAAAAAAGGACAGTTTGCCTTTGATACCTGTGATGGAATGATTTTTATCCTATAGTAAGGAGTATAAAACTTTGTGTGCTGGAAATAATCTTAATATATATATTTTTGATGTGGACCATTTTTAAAGTCATTATTGAATTTGTTACAATATTGCTTCTGTTTTATGTTTTGGTTTTTTGGCTGCAAGGCATGTAGGACCCCAGCTCCCTGACCAGGGATCGAACCCACACCCCCTGCGCTGGAAGGCGAAGTCTTAACCAGCGGAGCGCCAGGGAAGTGCCTGCAGATGATATTAAATAGTTTAAAAACCGTGGAAGTTCTACTTAGGAAAAACAAGTGATAAAAACAAGTGAAGAACCCACTGATAATGAAATAGTAACGCCAGTTAGTTTAAAATCTGTATTGTTTTGAGAAACTTATCACTTTGAAGTAACTTTTTAGGACTGAGGTAGTTCACCTCGGGCCTGGGGTCAGACTGGCTGCTATCGGCTCTTCCCCACGTGTGGGCTTTGTGCACTTGCTCACCTTGTCTGCCCCTCCGTTTATTCACATAGCGGACATAACGGATGGGGTAAACATAGAGCTGGCCTCATTGGTGATATAATACCTGCTGAGGGCTTAGATTCATGCCCGGTACCCAGACAAATTCAGTGTGTCTTAGTATATTTGTTGGAAAAACATTGTGTGCTAATACAGAACATCTAGATTGCACGATAAGGAACTACTCCTTGCTCCTTTAATAAGTCAGGGGGAAGGGAAGGTAGGGGTTCATTTCTGGCCCAGTGGCCTTCCTGAGGGTCAGGGTTCCCCAGCTTCCCCCGGAGCCCCGCAGGCTTGACTAGTCCTTTCCTGCTGGGTCCAGACCATCACATCCTTGCAGAGGAAGGGGGCCGGGCCCTTCTCTTCACTGTAGCCCATTTGAAAGCAGATAAGCTTTTCCTGTCACCACCACCTCCCCCTTCCCCCGCCCACCAGATGCCCTTTGTGTTTTGTTGTCCAGAATCTCATGACTTGCCTACCCGTTTTGAAATCAAAGGCAGTAAAAGTACCTGTGTTGGTTTAGACTAATTGCGTTTGACCTCCTGGTGCTGGGGGTGGAAATGGGGGTTTACCTTCCCTGAAACACAATTGCTCATCACTAAACACAGTCAGGGCTCCGTTCAAGCTAAAGATGCTGAATCTGACCATTTTTATTGCAAGATTAGGAGAAAAAAAATTGGCAGCCCGGAGTTTCTAAAATATGATACATTTAATTATTTCTGAAAATATAACTTTGGGCTTTATATATAACTTTGTCTTACTATTGCCGTTGTAGGCCTGTTTTTAAGGGAAGTAGTATAGATTTTCTTTGTAATTTTGGGGTTTCTTTTTAAGCAAAAGGGATGCATTGAGACACAAACACCTTTCCCCCCCCCCCCAAAACTAAGCCTTGATTGGCTTTTGTTGAAGTTATTTGAAGTATTTGTTCCATGATAAGAAAGTTAAAAAAGAAAAAGTGCTTTCTTAGTATGTGTAGCCACTGTAAATGACATTAGCTTATTGACTCCTGAGCCTGCAGTCATCTTCTTCCTTGGCTTCAGTTTAAGAAATGCCGATCCATTCATTAAATTTAATGATTTACCATCAGCAGGATAATTAACTAGCCTGAAGTCTATTTAACTGGACAGGAACAGCAAAAACAAAAAAACCCGTATTAAAACTTTGGCCAAAAGTAAGCACAATTGTTTGGGCAGAAGAGTACAAATAGGTTATGCTGGATACACTGGAAATCTAGTCCAGCCATTCTCATTTAATTGTGGATTTATTCATTTAACTGTTCCCATGAGTCATTTGACTTTAATGGCCTGATGTCTCTTCTGTGTGTTTTTTTTTTTTTGCCATTAAAAATATAGTAAAGGAGTGTCATCATGTAGATAAAAGAATATTTCATATGGTTAAAAAAAAAAATCAGCCCTTGCCTTTATGCTTTGGGATCACCGGAGTGGAACTGATGTCTTCTTTTAGTTATGCCATCTGGACTGAAGAGGTCAAGAGAGTTCTAGATTGTATATGCCTCCAGTGGTTTTGTTTTTGCTCTGTTTCCTACTAGAGTGCTTGTTTCTCATTATCTCTGTTTTTTGAAGGCAATTATGACCACATCAGCTTTGCCAGTGGGAATAAACAGTAGGGATGAAAAGGACAAAGGAGGGTGTGTGCTGAGCTAGCAGGCACCTCTGGAAGCTGAGGTGCTTTCTCTTTTGGGATTGATAAGGGGACGATTGACTCTTCCTTCCCTCTGTTAGAGTGTTGGTTAGTCTACCTCTCTCTCTAAAGGTAGGTGGTGTATCTGAACTCTGAACTCTGACCCAGGAAGCACTTGGAGTCAAAGTCAACATGATTCCAGAATCATGACTGACTCACCTTGCTCAGATTTGTCTGTAGCGGCATCCTACGTCGGGGTCATCTCAGAAGGTAGAGGACTGAGCATCTTTCAAAGACATCCTTTTCTTACCTCAATCTCGTGACTTCCTTCTCCTGGGAGCCCTCAGAGGAAGCACAAAGGATTTGAAAACTAAATGGGTTTCTGTCATGTTGCCTTAAAAATGTTCTCCTGCTTCCGAAATTTTGACTCTGAGACCCAAGAAACAAAAAGCACAGCAAACCCGCCTCAGTTTTTTCTCTTTTTTTGTAATTAATTAATTTAATTAATTTATTTTTGGCTGTGTTGGGTCTTCGTTGCTGTGCATGGTCTTTCTGTAGTTTTTTTTGTGGTACGTGGGCCTCTCACTGTTGTGGCCTCTCCAGTTGCGGAGCGCAGGCTCAGTGGCCATGGCTCACGGGCCCAGCCGCTCCGCGGCATGTGGGATCTTCCCGGACCGGGGCACGAACCTGTGTCCCCTTCATCGGCAGGCGGACTCTCAACCACTGCGCCACCAGGGGAGCCCTGAATTCCTTTTAATGATTACCATTTCCTTGACTCTGCATGGACTATAATTTAATATTGGCAGAAAATAGATCATAAGCTGCCTTTGTTCTTCTATCCCCACAGTTTATTGCAACTAATACATTCCACGGAAGAGGAGGCAGGAACTTTACAATACATGATTGGGAGAATTTGGGACCAGAATGTAGAGGGACCTTAAGGGAAATTTAAGCTAATTGGGAGCCTGCCATTTTCACTACCTTGTCTGGGTGAACAGGCCTGAAGCCAATTAACAGAAAACACTAGGAGGTGGAAGGCACATTCCAGCCACCGCTTACGCTCTGTTACAGGGGATGACTGCCCTGACCTTTAGAGAAAAGTCCATGCTTTAAGGTTCTTTCCATCAAGCAAAAACTGCATCTAATTGGCAGATTATACTGAGGGAGGCAGACTCAGGGAAAGACCTTAAATGTGTGGCGATCACGAGGTCTAGGTTTGACATTGAATGGGCCGTCCCCTCCCCTTTGGAGCCTGTGAGGCCATGAGTTTTAAAAGCACTGAACTGCCTTTTTCTTTCTTCTTTTGTGCACTTTTGTCACTGTCTCCAGCCACGATGCTTTTGCTCCAGGCTTTTTCATGCAGACAGAACATTTCTGAATTTTCATCACTTATTCCTTCTGAAATGAATGTGGCTAATCCAGGGATAGGTCTGTTTTTACATCAGCTTGTATTTGTTGACTCCTAGAGATTATAATTAGAAAATAGCTGATGGTTAAATAGAAAACCTATGTAATAAAATAATGCCAGGGAATGAATGCTTATCATTGGTCCTGTTCTCAAAAAAGAAGAGTCCAACACTGTCTGCTTATCCTGATACTTTTAAAACTTTTGAAAATATTTATACATTATGATTGCTATTCATGTGCTACACAGTGAGTGTAGTCGCAAATCATGGAAAGTGTTTCATTTTTACATTTCATTGTAATTTGATTAAAGCCAAAGTTTTGAGGAGCTAGAGCAAAAGTAAATTTTAAAAATTAGAGCCTGTTTTGGATGTGAGTAAACAGCGTAGTGAAGCAACGTTTTTAAGCTTATCCAGATTTTATATGGGGATAGTTTAGAAAAGTGAGTAAGTCAGTCAGTAAGTCCTCATGTTCCTAAGTTTTGCCCATTTCACCCTGGCGTGATGAATGACGGGGTCAGGGGTCATGCTGTGGGCCCACACCTCTCTCCGTGGTTGGTTTTTCTTCCATCCACCTGCACAGGCAAGATCCTCATCTTTCCCCAAGTGCTTAAAAACCTTTCCTAAATGGGGGGGGAAAAAATCTCATCTCATTGACACTTAGAACCATCCAGAGCATATAACTGGTTTTCCAGAATATGAACTGATCATACTTTCTTAATGACAAAATGAGGAGGTGGCTTCTTCAGAAATCTGATTACAACAGCTGCAAACCGGTCAGTGAAATGACTGCAGGGTCAACCCCTTAGAACAAGGAAGAGCTCTGGAAATTCTGACATGTGAACTGGCCAGGCTTCCTGGTCTCTGCCACACTAATGGGACAGGAGGTTAGGCTCTGGTCCTGCTAAATAGTAACTGGGATGTGGTTGGTTTGTTTATTCTTTAGCACAAAGACACTGAGTAACCAAAAGACTTGATAATCTGGTTAAAAATAATCAAAGGCCCCTGCCTCCCAATTCTAAAGTTCTACAGTTTTCTATTAAAAGGCAGGGGATTTATTAATATTATTTCCTAGTTGGCAAAGTTTTGCAGAACTTGTGCCAAAGCTAATAGAATTGTGTTCACCTCTAGCAGCAGCAAATGTAGAAACTTAAAAACATCGATCGCTTTAAAAATTAAGTTTAGTTTTCATTATAAAAATGCCAGAGAGTTTCTTTATAGCAGAAACATGTCATGTTCACAATAACACCAAAAATAAAACCAAAACAACCTTTGAAGAGAGGTGGCATGTCTCCTGGATATGCCAAGAGCAGATTATCTTGTACTTTGATAATGGGATGTCTGCCATTAAAATACATGTCTTAACATTAGTCGAGGTTTAAAACTGATAGTGTCATCTTTGTATGTGACACGTATTATTTTTCAGAAACCCTACACATTTTCTAGTTGTATTATCAAAGAACAGTAGACTCATAGCATCAAATATAAGAACAAGACTGGAGCGCAGGGGGCTGGTGGACTTTCTTCCGAGAAGGAAACACGAGTTTCCTAGGGAGCCTTGCCAGCCACGTGCAGGGCCACTTTGGATGGTGTTTTCTCGTGAGAGCGACAAGCATTTTACCCTTATGTAAATTCAGTGGCACGTAACTCACTGGCGTGACCTTTTCTCGGTTGTGTAAAATCTGCAACCTTCACTTTCACTATAGACAAAATGGGGAAAATAATACCCACTGTTGGCTTCATGCGTGAAGATTGAGTGAGTAACACATATCAAAATGCAGATCCAGTTTTTGGTGCATCGTGGGCACTTGTTAGGTGCTGCTCTCCTATCTTTATTTTGGGTAAGAATAGCCTCGGTGACTCTCCCTGTGTCACAACAGTCGCTGGCTGTTTTTCTCCTGGCATATTGGGAATACCATTTGGGGTGCTGTGCTGGTTCCTTTTCATCCCTGGTGTATTTCTAATGCCCTCATCATCCTTCCAGAATTGGATTCTTGCTTCCATGGCATCTTACCAGAATTAAAATAAAAGTTAATCATTTAAAATCATCTCTGGTTCTTTTCTGAAGGACATAATCTGACATAACAATGATATTAGTGTTCATCTCTGTGTCTGTGTCCATTTTTTATATTCCCTTTTGGTTTTGGCAGGCACGCGTGGCTTTGCTACGATTAGATCTAAGGATGCCATTTAAGAATGCTAAGTGTCTTACTAGGATTTCTGCTTGGCCACTTTCTAAGCTTCTGGGTTCCTTTGTGAAGTGAATGGAGCTCCGGAGACACAGGGCTGCCCATGGGCTCTTAGAGTGAGGGGTGCAGTTTAAGGGGTACTAGTCAATTCTCCTGTTCCTTTATGACTGGCCATTTTTATTGCTTCTTTTGCCTATGGAGCTCAAAGCCTGCAAGCAGCAGGGAAGTGCTTCAGAAATTCTACCGAGTGAAAAATCTTTGGTGGTGTGTGGATTAACCTTCACGGGGAGTCTGTTAGTAGCTGATGATTTTCTTCCCTGTGAATACAGCTGCTAGAACTAGATGTTTCGAGCTTGCACTGTGGATAAAGGCGCATTTTCTTTTTTAGCTACAACCCTCAGGTACCTTTTCATAAATTCATTGCAGGCAGTCTTCAAGATTTTGTTGTGAGCTGTGTGATTAAATATGACCATGAAAAAAATACAGGCTTTCTCGTCTCTCTTTATCCCCACCCATCTGTATGTCATTTGCTTTTGAAAATTTGTTCTTTATTTCTACGTTCAGTGAGCAGGGGAACTGCTATCCTTTAAAAATCCTGGTTAAGAAATTGCATTAACATGTTTGGCTTACAGTATGTTGTTTTCACTACCCGTTTCCTGCAGCCTGCCTGTAGCAATTGAATCCCTCTAAGCCATTTAAAATTTTGGAATGTTATGATCTAGGTAGGTATACTTTTTCAAAATCAGTCTTATATAAGCTTTTTCCAGCTACCTTCAACAGGATTCTGGAATGGTCCTGAAAAAATGGCCGTTTTTAAGCACTAAAACATTTTGCCCAATGGTTTTATGTTCTTTTTTCCCCCACTGAGGCCTGGGTATATGTGCCCTGTAGTATTTTCATTGGGTCTGTGAATCTATGAGACATTCTTTTAAAATTATATTTATTTTTTGGCTGTGTTGGGTCTTCGTTTCTTTTTTTCTTTTTTTTTTTTGCGGTACGTAGGCCTCTCGCTGTTGTGGCCTCTCCCGTTGCGGGGCACAGGCTCCGGACGCGCAGGCTCAGCGGCCATGGCTCACGGGCCCAGCTGCTCCACGGCATGTGGGATCTTCCCGGACCGGGGCACAAACCCGCGTCCCCTGCATCGGCAGGCGGACTCTCAACCACTGCGCCACCAGGGAAGCCCCGTGGGTCTTCGTTTCTGTGCGAGGGCTTTCTCTAGTTGCGGCAAGCGGGGGCTACTCTTCATCGCCGTGCGCAGGCCTCTCACTATCGTGGTCTCTCTTGTTGCGGAGCACAGGCTCCAGACGTGCAGGCTCAGTAGTTGTGGCTCACGGGCCTAGTTGCTCCGCGGCATGTGGGATCCTCCCAGACCAGGGCTCAAACCCATGTCCCCTGCATTGGCAGGCGGATTCTCAACCACTGCGCCACCAGGGAAGCCCTATGAGACATTTTTTTTCCTTCAGTTCTTCCTCCCTCTGTCCCTCCCTTCCTTCCTTTCTCTCTTTCTTTTCTCTGCTCTTATGGCTGAAAGGAGGTTGTTGATCAGCTTTCTTTTTAAAGAAGAAAATACTGAAAAATAAGCATGTAATTTCCACAACATACACCTGATGGTATTGCAAGGCAGGGGGGGTTTGTTTGGGCTTTTAGGTTTCACTTTATGTATTTATAGAAATATATACTCCTTTGCAAGAAGAACATATTACTTGAAATATTTTTATTTTTAGTAAATCAAACTTCACAAGATTAGAAGATGGAGGAATGTTTTCTCTCTCTCTTTTTAATAAATACCATAATTCCCAAGCTGTAAGATAAAATGGCAATGTGGATATTAATCAGAATCAAGTTAAACCCTTTGAGAAGGGCAGTGTCTCTTCCTGCCTGCGGTAATCCCGTATTTCCCTGAATTCATTCTTGTATCCTCCTGTTCCCATCACTACATTTACAAACCTTCCTGGCCTTGTGCTGCCTGTCCTCATTCCTGGAAGAAGCTGCCCTAAGGCCAGCCGTCCTCACCTCTGTTCTGTCTGCCATCCTTTCTCAGTCTTAGGACTTTGCCTTCGTATTTAATTCCTCTCTACACAGTCCTGAATGTGTGTGTGTGTGTGTCTGCTCTAGATTTTTCCACTCAGCAGATAGATGCTCCGTTAACACTCCCCCTGCCCCACACGCCCTTGTCTCCCTTTCGCCTCTGCCTGGCTGACTGTCCCTCCCAGTTCACAGATTTGGTTCCTTCTTATCTTTCATGTATCCAATCCCCCCAGGGGACACTCCCTAATCCTCATGCTTGCAGGAGGGGGACATTCCTGCTGCCCTTACATTATTGTCTCTTCTTTCATCAGCCTTCTGTTTATAACATTTATGAATTTGCATTTATCTTTGTTTATGTCTGTTTCCATGAGCTAAAATGGCACTGGTGTTGTCTTGGTTACTCTTTGTTTGTAGCTCCGACTCATCCCCCATGTGTTTTTTTTTTTTGTTGTTTTTGTTTTTTTGCGGTACGCAGGCCTCTCACTGTTGTGGTCTCTCCCATTGCGGAGCACAGGCTCCGGACACGCAGGCTCAGTGGCCATGGCTCACGGGCCCAGCCGCTCCGCGGCATGTGGGATCTTCCCAGACTGGATGTACCTGCGTCCCCTGCATCGGCAGGCGGACTCTCAACCACTGCGCCACCAGGGAAGCCCCCCACCACCATGTGTTTTTGAGTGAATAAGTGTTGTGATAAATTGAAAGGAAAAAGTCCATAATAATTTTTACTTTTTCTGATGCCGTGTATTACAGTTGGATTCTTTGTTGGGTGGACTAGATTGGCCATTTTTATGCCATATGATATGATATTGTGATTTTTATTAGTTATAAGCTAAAAATGGCAGATTACAGGTAAAGTGAAGAAAACCTGTTAAATCTTAAGTCATGTACGTAAGTAAATCTTAGAAACAGGGTCATACTTCTGAGTCATCGATGTTTGGCTGCATCCTGGCTTGTGTTGCAAGTTTTACTTCAAAAACCTTGACCTGGTGGAGAGCACGGTGTTCCTCATCCACTTATTCAATCACTTCTGATCTTCCCCTGAGAATATCTTGTAACTGAGCATGGATTCAGGTGTTAAAAGGTGAGCACCCTCAGTCTGTTACTAACAGTGTCTCTGCATCTTTATAATTTTTGCTGTATGACAGTTGGTCACAGTTGCCCTGGGAAAGCCCCCTGAGGCTTTTAAGGCTTTGTCTAGAAGGTCATGGTATTAGAGGGTAAGAGCTGCTGGGACTTACTTAAGTGAGGCATTAGGGGGACATGAGGAAAGAAAAGGCCACCTAAAATGTTGCTCGAGGTCCAACATAGTCATCGATTCTATTAGCTCTAAAAATTTTAATTACTTGAATAATTAAAATATTTGATTATCAGAAAATATTAAATTTCTCTGTTTATAACTAAATTGACAGATTAATTTTCCATTTAATTGGAAAAACAATTTTATTTTTCTTTCTGTGGTACGCGGACCTCTCATTGTTGTGGCCTCTCCCGTTGCGGAGCACAGGCTCCGGGCGCACAGGCTCAGCGGCCATGGCTCACGGGCCCAGCCACTCTGCAGCATGTGGGATATTCCCGGACCGGAGCACGAACCGGCGTCCCCTGCATCGGCAGGCGGACTCTCAACCACTGCGCCACCAGGGAAGCCCGAAAAACAATATTTGAACAAACCATTTGATTATATTTAATATTTTATAAGCAAGCGAGTTGAAAGTAGTATATTCTCTCCTGAATATATATTTTGTTTCAGAGCTGTTTTCTTACTATTTAAAATTTTTTTTGCAGAGAGTGCTGAGGTTTTTATTGTCATTAGAATGAATATGAATTATACTATTACTCTGGGACCCCAGCCTGGCGAAAACGTTTTCTTTAAGAGACTAATTTTCTTATTCTAGGAACAGTGGAGTTTGGTATTTACATGTTCAGTATATAAAATGTGGATGTTATAAATTCTGATCTACCATTGCCATTTTAGATCTAGTAGATAGCTTTTGGATATGGTTTTCTTCAATTCTCTGAGTAAAGTTTCTCTTCTTATACATGTATATTTCATATAAAATTGAGTTTTAGAAATTATTTTCAAAGAGAGGAGTGATATCCTTTGTGTCTTATGGAATTGCACAAAAAGTTTTTTAGTGATAGGAATTGATTCCTATAGAAAGATAACCTCACATAGGTTGTAGAGAATTTATTTTAAAAATTAACGCTCATTAGGTGTCCCTATTTATTCCTTATCATCCTCTGGGCTCATTGAACATCTAATGAGGTGAATGATTAGAATTATGGGGTCTTCCCTGCTACCTTGGAAGATAGTATACTCGTTGGACTATATGGGGATTAATTTGATAGCATGATTTCTTTTTTAATTAATTAATTTTTAAACATCTTAATTGGAGTATAATTGCTTTACAATGGTGTGATAGTTTCTGCTTTATAATGAAGTGAATAAGCTACACATATACATATATCCCCATCTCTCCTCCCTCTTGCATCTCCCTCCCACCCTCCCTTATCCCACCCCTCTAGGTGGTCACAAAGCACCGAGCTGATCTCCCTGTGCTATGCGGCTGCTTCCCACTAGCTATCTGTTTTACATTTGGTAGTGTACATATGTCCATGCCACTCTCTCACTTCGTCCCAGCTTACCCTTCCCCCTCCCCATGTCCTCAAGTCCATTCTCTCAGTCTGAGTCTTTATTGCTGTTCTGCCCCTAGGTTCTTCAGAACCTTTTTTTTTTTTTTAGATTCCATATATTTTTGTTAGCATACGGTATTTGTTTTACTCTTTCTGACTTACTTCACTCTGTATGAC